>NW_027517061.1:0-49102 GCF_048772815.1 Callospermophilus lateralis | reverse complement strand
CAGTACACACATCCCACTTGGCTCACCAAATTTAGTTCTTCTAGGTTGAAGCGTTCGTGTACAGTAGCAGTTTTTATATTTAGGTTTCCCTCTGTTCTCTCCTATACAGATAGATAAATTTGGAACTCTAAATCCAACATGGTTTGTAGTAGCTCTTTGAAACTTGACAAAATAAAGGAGTTCTCAGTTTTGTCTCTATGGTTTGTTTCCTCTTCAAGTACCCTAGGCACAGACTGTGGAAAGCACTTTCATTGAGAGGGGTTGCCAAGCTTCTAAGAAATAACGAGTTTCCGAAATACCAGCAAATATTTTTTCACCCAATCTTGATAATAGATGGTGGTAATGATCAGTACACAAATCCCACTTGGCTCACCAAATTTTATTCTTTTAGGTTGAAGCGTTCGTCTACAGTAGCAGTTTTTATATTTAGGTTTCCCTCTGTTCTCTCCCATATAGATAGATGAATTTGGAACTCTAAATCCAACATGGTTTGTAGTAGCTCTTTGAAACTTGACAAAATAAAGGAGTTCTCAGTTTTGTCTCTATGGTTTGTTTCCTCTTCAAGTAGCCCTAGGCACAGACTGTGGAAAGCACTTTCATTGAGAGGGGTTGCCAAGCTTCTACGAAATAACGAGTTTCCGAAATACCAGCAAATATTTTTTCACCCAATCTTGATGATACTTGGTGGTAATGATCAGTACACAAATCCCACTTGGCTCACCAAATTTTGTTCTTCTAGGTTGAAGCGTTCGTCTACAGTAGCAGTTTTTATATTTAGGTTTCCCTCTGTTCTCTCCTATATAGAAAGATGAATTTGGAACTCTAAATCCAACATGGTTTGTAGTAGCTCTTTGAAACTTGACAAAATAAAGGAGTTCTCAGTTATGTCGCAATGGTTTGTTTCCTCTTCAAGTAGACCTAGGCACAGACTGTGGAAAAGCACTTTCATTGAGAGGGGTTCCCAAGCTTCTAAGAAATCACGAGTTTCCGAAATGCCAGCAAATATTTTTTCACCCAATCTTGATGATACTTGGTGGTAATGATCAGTACACAAATCCCACTTGGCTGACCAAATTTTGTTCTTCAAGGTTGAAGCGTTCGTCTACAGTAGCAGTTTTTATATTGAGGTTTCCCTCTGTTCTCTCCTATATAGAAAGATGAATTTGGAACTCTAAGTCCAACATGGTTTGTAGTAGCTCTTTGAAACTTGACAAAATAAAGGAGTTCTCAGTTTTGTCGCTATGGTTTGTTTCCTCTTCAAGTAGCCCTAGGCACAGACCGTGGAAAAGCACTTTCATTGAGAGGGGTTCCCAAGCTTCTAAGAAATCACGAGTTTCCGAAATACCAGCAAATATTTTTTAACCCAATCTTGATGATACTTGGTGGTAATGATCAGTACAGAAATCCCACTTGGCTCACCAAATTTTGTTCTTCTAGGTTGAAGCGTTCGTCTACAGTAGCAGTTTTTATATTTAGGTTTCACTCTGTTCTCTCATATATAGATAGATGAATTTGGAACTATAAATCCAACATGGTTTGTAGTAGCTCTTTGAAACTTGACAAAATAAAGGAGTTCTCAGATTTGTCTCTATGGTTTGTTTCCTCTTCAAGTAGCCCTAGGCACAGACTGTGGAAAAGCACTTTCATTGAGAGGGGTTCCCAAGCTTCTAAGAAAAAACGAGTTTCCGAAATACCAGCAAATATTTTTTCACCCAATCTTGATGATACTTGTTGCTAATGATCAGTACACAAATCCCACTTGGCTCACCAAATTTTGTTCTTCTAGGTTGAAGCATTCGTCTACAGTAGCAGTTTTTATATTTAGGTTTCCCTCTGTTCTCTCCTATATAGATAGATGAATTTGGAACTCTAAATCCAACATGGTTTGTAGTAGCTCTTTGAAACTTGACAAAATAAAGGAGTTCTCAGTTTTGTCGCTATGGTTTATTTCCTCTTCAAGTAGCCCTAGGCACAGACTGTGGAAAAGCACTTTCATTGAGAGGGGTTCCCAAGCTTCAAAGAAATCACGAGTTTCCGAAATGCCAGCAAATATTTTTTCAACCAATCTTGATGATACTTGGTGGTAATGATCAGTACGCAAATCCCACTTGGCTCACCAAATTTTGTTCTTCTAGGTTGAAGCGTTCGTCTACAGTAGCAGTTTTTATATTTAGGTTTCACTCTGTTCTCTCATATATAGATAGATGAATTTGGAACTCTAAATCCAACATGGTTTGTAGTAGCTCTTTGAAACTTGACAAAATAAAGGATTTCTCAGTTTTGTCTCTATGGTTTGTTTCCTCTTCAAGTACCCTAGGCACAGACTGTGGCAAGCACTTTCATTGAGAGGGGTTGCCAAGCTTCTACGAAATAACGAGTTTCCGAAATATCAGCAAATATTTTTTCACCCAATCTTGATAATACTTGGTGGTAATGATCAGTACACAAATCCCACTTGGCTCACCAAATTTTATTCTTTTAGGTTGAAGCGTTCGTCTACAGTAGCAGTTTTTATATTTAGGATTCCCTCTGTTCTCTCCCATATAGATAGATGAATTTGGAACTCTAAATCCAACATGGTTTGTAGTAGCTCTTTGAAACTTGACAAAATAAAGGAGTTCTCAGTTTTGTCGCTATGGTTTGTTTCCTCTTTAAGTAGCCCTAGGCAAAGACTGTGGAAAAGCACTTTCATTGAGAGGGGTTCCCAAGCTTCTAAGAAATCACGAGTTTCCGAAATACCAGCAAATATTTTTTCACCCAATCTTGATGATACGTGGTGGTAATGATCAGTACCCAAATCCCACTAGGCTCACCAAATTTTTTTCTTCTAGGTTGAAGCGTTCGTCTACAGTAGCAGTTTTTATATTTAGGTTTCACTCTGTTCTCTCATATATAGATAGATGAATTTGGAACTCTAAATCCAACATGGTTTGTAGTAGCTCTTTGAAACTTGACAAAATAAAGGAGTTCTCAGATTTGTCTCTATCGTTTGTTTCCTCTTCAAGTAGCCCTAGGCACACACTGTGGAAAAGCACTTTCATTGAGATGGTTTGCCAAGCTTCTAAGAAATCACGAGTTTCCGAAATACCAGCAAATATTTTTTCACACAATCTTGTTGATACTTGGTGGTAATGATCAGTACATAAATCCCACGTGGCTCACCAAATTTTGTTCATCTAGGTTGAAGCGTTCGTCTACAGTAGCAGTTTTTATATTTAGGTTTCTCTCTGTTCTCTCCTATATAGATAGATGAATTTGGAACACTAAATCCATAATGGTTTGTAGTAGCTCTTTGAAACTTGACAAAATAAAGGAGTTCTCAGATTTGCCTCTATGGTTTGTTTCCTCTTCAAGTAGCCCTAGGCACAAACTGGGGAAAAGCACTTTCATTGAGAGGGGTTGCCAAGCTTCTAAGAAATAACGCCTTTCCGAAATACCAGCAAATATTTTTTCACCCAATCTTGATGATACTTGGTGGTAATGATCAGTACACAAATCCCACTTGGCTCACCAAATTTTGTTCTTCTAGGTTGAAGCGTTCGTCTGCTGTAGCAGTTTTTATATTTAGGTTTCCCTCTGTTCTCTCCTATACAGATAGATGAATTTGGAACCCTAAATCCAACATGGTTTGTAGTATCTCTTTGAAACTTGACAAAAAATGGAGTTCTCAGTTTTGTCTCTATGGTTTGTTTCCTCTTCAAGTAGCCCTAGGCACAGACTGTGGAAAGCACTTTCATTGAGAGGGGTTGCCAAGTCTACGAAATAACGAGTTTCCGAAATACCAGCAAATATTTTTTCACCAAATCTTGATGATACTTGGTGGTAATGATCAGTACACAAATCCCACTTGGCTCACCAAATTTTGTTCTTCTAGTTTGAAGCGTTCATCTACAGTAGCAGTTTTTATATTTAGGTTTCCCTCTGTTCTCTCCTATATAGAAAGGTGAATTTGGAACTCTAAATCCAACATGGTTTGTAGTAGCTCTTTGAAACTTGACAAAATAAAGGAGTTGTGAGTTTTGTCTCTATGGTTTGTTTCCTCTTCAAGTAGCCCTAGGCACAGACTGTGGAAAAGCACTTTCATTGAGAGGGGTTCCCAAGTTTCTAAAAAATCACGAGTTTCCGAAATACCAGAAAATATTTTTTCACCCAATCTTGATGATACTTGGTGGTAATGATCAGTACACAAATCCCACTTGGCTCACCAAATTTTGTTCTTCTAGGTTGAAGCGTTCGTCTACAGTAGCAGTTTTTATATTTAGGTTTCCCTCTGTTCTCTCCTATATAGAAAGATGAATTTGGAACTCTAAATCCAACATGGTTTGTAGTAGCTCTTTGAAACTTGACAAAATAAAGGAGTTTTCAGTTTTGTCGCTATGGTTTGTTTCCTCTTCAAGTAGCCCAAGACACAGACTGTGGAAAAGCACTTTCATTGAGAGGGGTTCAAAAGCTTCTAAGAAATCACGAGTTTCCGAAATACCAGCAAATATTTTTTCACCCAAACTTGATGATACTTGGTGGTAATGATCAGTACACAAATCCCACTTGGCTCACCAAATTTTGTTCTTCTAGGTTGAAGCGTTCGTCTACAGTAGCAGTTTTTATATTTAGGTTTCACTCTGTTCTCTCATATATAGATAGATGAATTTGGAACTCTAAATCCAACATGGTTTGTAGTAGCTCTTAGAAACATGACAAAATAAAGCAGTTCTCAGTTTTGTCTCTATGGTTTGTTTCCTCTTCAAGTAGCCCTAGGCACAGACTGTGGAAAGCACTTTCATTGAGATGGTTTGCCAAGCTTCTAAGAAATAACGATTTTCCGAAATACCAGCAAATATTTTTTCACACAATCTTGTTGATACTTGGTGGTAATGATCAGTACACAAATCCCACTTGGCTCACCAAATTTTGTTCTTCTAGGTTGAAGCGTTCGTCTACAGTACAGTTTTTATATTTAGGTTTCTCTCTGTTCTCTCCTATATAGATAGATGAATTTGGAACTCTAAATCCAACATGGTTTGTAGTAGCTCTTTGAAACTTGTCAAAATAAAGGAGTTCTCAGATTTGTCTCTTTGGTTTGTTTCCTCTTCAACTAGCCCTAGGCACAGACTGTGGAAAAGCACTTTCATTGAGAGGGGTTGCCAAGCTTCTAAGAAATAACGAGTTTCCGAAATACCAGCAAATATTTTTTCACCCAATCTTGATGATACTTGGTGGTAATGATCAGTACACAAATCCCACTTGGCTTACCAAATTTTGTTCTTCTAGGTTGAAGCGTTCGTCTACAGTAGCAGTTTTTATATTTAGGTTTCCCTCTGTTCTCTCATATATAGATAGATGAATTTGGAACTCTATATCCAACATGGTTTGTAGTAGCTCTTTGAAACTTGACAAAATAAAGGAGTTCTCAGATTTGTCTCTATGGTTTGTTTCCTCTTCAAGTAGCCCTAGGCACAGACTGTGGAAAAGCACTTTCATTGAGAGGGGTTGCCAAGCTTCTAAGAAATAACGAGTTTCCGAAATACCAGCAAATATTTTTTCACCCAATCTTGATGATACTTGGTGGTAATGATCAGTACACAAATCCCACTTGGCTCACCAAATTTTGTTCTTCTAGGTTGAAGCATTCGTCTACAGTAGCAGTTTTTATATTTAGGTTACCTTTGTTCTCTCCTATAAAGATAGATGAATTTGGAACTCTAAATCCTACATGGTTAGTAGTAGCTCTTTGAAACTTGACAAAATAAAGGAGTTCTCAGTTTTGTCTCTATGGTTTGTTTCCTCTTAAAGTAGCCCTAGGCACAGTCTCTGGAAAGCACTTTCATTGAGATGGTTTGCCAAGCTTCTAAGAAATAACGAGTTTCCGAAATACCAGCAAATATTTCTTCACACAATCTTGTTGATACTTGGTGGTAATGATCAGTACATAAATCCCACTTGGCTCACCAAATTTTGTTCTTCTAGGTTGAAACGTTCGTCTACAGTAGCAGTTTTTATATTTAGGATTCTCTCTGTTCTCTCCTATATAGATAGATGAAATTGGAACTCTAAATCCATAATGGTTTGTAGTAGCTCTTTGAAACTTGACAAAATAAAGGAGTTCTCAGATTTGTCTCTATGATTTGTTTTTTCTTCAAGTAGCCCTAGGCACAGACTGTGGAAAAGCACTTTCATTGAGAGGGGTTCCCAAGCTTCTAAGAAATCACGAGTTTCCGAAATACCAGCAAATATTTTTTCACCCAATCTTGATGATACTAGGTGGTAATGATCAGTACACAAATCCCACCTGGCTCACCAAATTTTGTTCTTCTAGGTTGAAGCGTTCGTCTACAGTAGCAGTTTTTATATTTAGGTTTCACTCTGTTCTCTCATATATAGATAGATGAATTTGGAACTCTAAATCCAACATGGTTTGTAGTAGCTCTTTGAAACTTGAAAAATAAAGGAGTTCTCAGATTTGTCTCTTTGGTTTGTTTCCTCTTCAAGTAGCCCTAGGCACAGACTGTGGAAAAGCACTTTCATTGAGAGGGGTTGCCAAGCTTCTAAGAAATAACGAGTTTCCGAAATACCAGCAAATATTTTTTAACCCAATCTTGATGATACTTGGTGGTAATGATCAGTACACAAATCCCACTTGGCTCACCAAATTTTGTTCTTCTAGGTTGAAGCGTTCGTCTACAGTAGCAGTTTTTATATTTAGGTTTCCCTCTGTTCTCTCCTATATAGAAAGATGAATTTGGAACTCTAAATCCAACATGGTTTGTAGTAGCTCTTTGAAACTTGACAAAATAAAGGAGTTCTCAGTTTTGTCGCTATGGTTTGTTTCCTCTTCAAGTAGCCCTAGGCACAGACTGTGGAAAAGCACTTTCATTGAGAGGGGTTCCCAAGCTTCTAAGAAATCACGAGTTTCCGAAATACCAGAAAATATTTTTTCACCCAATCTTGATAATACTTGGTGGTAATGATCAGTACACAAATCCCACTTGGCTGACCAAATTTTGTTCTTCTAGGTTGAAGCGTTCGTCTACAGTAGCAGTTTTTATATTTAGGTTTCCCTCTGTTCTCTCCCATATAGATAGATAAATTTAGAACTGTAAATCCAACATGGTTTGTAGTAGATCTTTGAAACTTGACAAAATAAAGGAGTTCTCAGTTTTGTCTCTATGGTTTGTTTCCTTTTCAAGTAGCCCTAGGCACAGACTTTGGAAAGCACTTTCATTGAGAGGGGTTGCCAAGTCTACAAAATAACGAGTTTCTGAAATACCAGCAAATATTTTTTCACCCAATCTTGATGATACTTGGTGGTAATGATCAGTACACAAATCCCACTTGGCTCACCAAATTTTGTTCTTCTAGGTTGAAGCGTTCGTCTACAGTAGCAGTTTTTATATTTAGGTTTCCCTCTGTTCTCTCCTATATAGAAAGATGAATTTGGAACTCTAAATCCAACATGGTTTGTAGTAGCTCTTTGAAACTTGACAAAATAAAGGAGTTCTCATTTTTGTCGCTATGGTTTGTTTCCTCTTCAAGTAGCCCTAGGCACAGACTGTGGAAAAGCACTCTCATTGAGAGGGGTTGCCAAGCTTCTAAGAAATCACGAGTTTCCGAAATACCAGCAAATATTTTTTCACCCAATCTTGATGATACTTGTTGCTAATAATCAGTACACAAATCCCACTTGGCTCACCAAATTTAGTTCTTCTAGGTTGAAGCATTCGTGTACAGTAGCATTTTTTATATATAGGTTTCCCTCTGTTCTCTCCTATACAGATAGATGTATTTGGAACTCTAAATCCAACATGGTTTGTAGTAGCTCTTTGAAACTTGACAAAATAAAGGAGTTCTCAGTTTTGTCTCTATGGTTTGTTTCCTCTTCAAGTAGCCCTAGGCACAGACTGTGGAAAGCACTTTCATTGAGAGGGGTTGCCATGCTTCTACGAAATAACGAGTTTCCGAAATACCAGCAAATATTTTTTCACCCAATCGTGATAATACTTGGTGGTAAAGATCAGTACACAAATCCCACTTGGCTCACCAAATTTTGTTCTTCTAGGTTGAAGTGTTCGTCTACAGTAGCAGTTTTTATATTTAGGTTTCCCTCTGTTCTCTCCTATATAGAAAGATGAATTTGGAACTCTAAGTCCAACATGGTTTGTAGTAGCTCTTTGAAACTTGACAAAATGAAGGAGTTCTCAGTTTTTTCGCTACGGTTTGTTTCCTCTTCATGTAGCCCTAGGCACAGACTGTGGAAAAGCACTTTCATTGAGAGTGGTTCCCAAGCTTCTAAGAAATCACGAGTTTCCGAAATACCAGCAAATATTTTTCACCCAATCTTGATGATACTTGGTGGTAATGATCAGTACACAAATCCCACTTGCTCACCAAATTTTGTTCTTCTAGGTGAAGCGTTCGTCTACAGTAGCAGTTTTTATATTTAGGTTTCCCTCTGTTCTCTCATATATAGATAGATGAATTCGGAACTCTAAATCCAACATGGTTTGTAGTAGCTCTTTGAAACTTGACAAAATAAAGGAGTTCTCAGATTTGTCTCTATGGTTTGTTTCCTCTTCAAGTAGCCCTAGGCACAGACTGTGGAAAAGCACTTTCATTGAGAGGGTTTGCCAAGCTTCTAAGAAATGACGAGTTTCCGAAATACCAGCAAATATTTTTTCACACAATCTTGATTTTACTTCGTGGTAATGATCAGTACACAAATCCCACTTGGCTCACCAAATTTTGTTCTTCTAGGTTGAAGCATTCGTCTACAGTAGCAGTTTTTATATTTAGGTTTCCCTCTGTTCTCTCCTATAAAGATAGATGAATTTGGACCTCTAAATCCAACATGGTTTGTAGTAGCTCTTTGAAACTTGAAAAAATAAAGGAGTTCTTAGTTTTGTCTCTATGGTTTGTTGCCTCTTAAAGTAGCCCTAGGCACAGACTGTGGAAAGCACTTTTCATTGAGATGGTTTGCCAAGCTTCTAAGAAATACGAGTTTCCGAAATACCAGCAAACATTTTTTCACCCAATCTTGATGATACTTGGTTGTAATGATCAGTACACAAATCCCACTTGGCTTACCAAATTTTGTTCTTCTAGGTTGAAGCGTTCGTCTACAGTAGCAGTTTTTATATTTAGGTTTCCCTCTGTTCTCTCCTATATAGATAGATGAATTTGGAACTCTAAATCCAACATGCTTTGTAGTAGCTCCTTGAAACTTGACAAAATAAAGGAGTTCTCAGTTTTGTCTCTATGGTTTGTTTCCTCTTCAAGTAGCCCTAGGCACAGACTGTGGAAAAGCACTTTCATTGAGAGGGGTTGCCAAGCTTCTAAGAAATAACGAGTTTCCGAAATACCAGCAAATATTTTTCACCCAATCTTGATGATACTTGTTGCTAATGATCAGTACACAAATCCCACTTGGCTCACCAAATTTTGTTCTTCTTGGTTGAAGCGTTCGTGTATAGTAGCAGTTTTTATATTTAGGTTTCACTCTGTTCTCTCCTATACAGATAGATGAATTTGTAACTCTAAATCCAACATGGTTTGTAGTAGCTCTTTGAAACTTGACAAAATAAAGAGTTCTCAGTTTTGTCGCTATGGTTTGTTTCCTCTTCAAGTAGCCCTAGGCACAGACTGTGGAAAAGCACTTTCATTGAGAGGGGTTCCCAAGCTTCTAAGAAATCACGAGTTTCCGAAATACCAGCAAATATTTTTTCACCCAATCTTGATGATACTTGGTGGTAATGATCAGTACACAAAATCCCACTTGGCTCACCAAATTTTGTTCTTCTAGGTTGAAGCGTTCGTCTACAGTAGCAGTTTTTATATTTAGGTTTCCCTCTGTTCTCTCCTATATAGAAAGATGAATTTGGAACTCTAAATCCAACATGGTTTGTAGTAGCTCTTTGAAACTTGACAAAATAAAGGAGTTCTCAGTTTTGTCGCTATGGTTTGTTTCCTCTTCAAGTAGCCCTAGGCACAGACTGTGGAAAAGCACTTTCATTGAGATGTTTTCCCAAGCTTCTAAGAAATCACGAGTTTCCGAAATACCAGCAAACATTTTTTCACCAAATCTTGATGATACTTGGTGGTAATGATCAGTACACAAATCCCACTTGGCTCACCAAATTTTGTTCTTCTAGTTTGAAGCGTTCATCTACAGTAGCAGTTTTATATTTAGGTTTCCCTCTGTTCTCTCCTATATAGAAAGGTGAATTTGGAACTCTAAATCCAACATGGTTTGTAGTAGCTCTTTGAAACTTGACAAAATAAAGGAGTTGTGAGTTTTGTCTCTATGGTTTGTTTCCTCTTCAAGTAGCCCTAGGCACAGACTGTGGAAAGCACTTTCATTGAGAGGGGTTCCCAAGTTTCTAAAAAAATCACGAGTTTTCCGAAATACCAGAAAATATTTTTTCACCCAATCTTGATGATACTTGGTGGTAATGATCAGTACACAAATCCCACTTGGCTCACCAAATTTTGTTCTTCTAGGTGAAGCGTTCGTCTACAGTAGCAGTTTTTATATTTAGGTTTCCCTCTGTTCTCTCCTATATAGAAAGATGAATTTGGAACTCTAAATCCAACATGGTTGTAGTAGCTCTTTGAAACTTGACAAAATAAAAGGAGTTTTCAGTTTTGTCGCTATGGTTTGTTTCCTCTTCAAGTAGCCCAAGACACAGACTGTGGAAAAGCACTTTCATTGAGAGGGGTTCAAAGCTTCTAAGAAATCACGAGTTTCCGAAATACCAGCAAATATTTTTTTCACCCAAACTTGATGATACTTGGTGGTAATGATCAGTACACAAATCCCACTTGGCTCACCAAATTTTGTTCTTCTAGGTTGAAGCGTTCGTCTACAGTAGCAGTTTTTATATTTAGGTTTCACTCTGTTCTCTCATATATAGATAGATGAATTTGGAACTCTAAATCCAACATGGTTTGTAGTAGCTCTTAGAAACATGACAAAATAAAGCAGTTCTCAGTTTTGTCTCTATGGTTTGTTTCCTCTTCAAGTAGCCCTAGGCACAGACTGTGGAAAGCACTTTCATTGAGATGGTTTGCCAAGCTTCTAAGAAATAACGATTTTCCGAAATACCAGCAAATATTTTTTCACACAATCTTGTTGATACTTGGTGGTAATGATCAGTACACAAATCCCACTTGGCTCACCAAATTTTGTTCTTCTAGGTTGAAGCGTTCGTCTACAGTACAGTTTTTATATTTAGGTTTCTCTCTGTTCTCTCCTATATAGATAGATGAATTTGGAACTCTAAATCCAACATGGTTTGTAGTAGCTCTTTGAAACTTGTCAAAATAAAGGAGTTCTCAGATTTGTCTCTTTGGTTTGTTTCCTCTTCAACTAGCCCTAGGCACAGACTGTGGAAAAGCACTTTCATTGAGAGGGGTTGCCAAGCTTCTAAGAAATAACGAGTTTCCGAAATACCAGCAAATATTTTTTCACCCAATCTTGATGATACTTGGTGGTAATGATCAGTACACAAATCCCACTTGGCTTACCAAATTTTGTTCTTCTAGGTTGAAGCGTTCGTCTACAGTAGCAGTTTTTATATTTAGGTTTCCCTCTGTTCTCTCATATATAGATAGATGAATTTGGAACTCTATATCCAACATGGTTTGTAGTAGCTCTTTGAAACTTGACAAAATAAAGGAGTTCTCAGATTTGTCTCTATGGTTTGTTTCCTCTTCAAGTAGCCCTAGGCACAGACTGTGGAAAAGCACTTTCATTGAGAGGGGTTGCCAAGCTTCTAAGAAATAACGAGTTTCCGAAATACCAGCAAATATTTTTTCACCCAATCTTGATGATACTTGGTGGTAATGATCAGTACACAAATCCCACTTGGCTCACCAAATTTTGTTCTTCTAGGTTGAAGCATTCGTCTACAGTAGCAGTTTTTATATTTAGGTTACCTTTGTTCTCTCCTATAAAGATAGATGAATTTGGAACTCTAAATCCTACATGGTTAGTAGTAGCTCTTTGAAACTTGACAAAATAAAGGAGTTCTCAGTTTTGTCTCTATGGTTTGTTTCCTCTTAAAGTAGCCCTAGGCACAGTCTCTGGAAAGCACTTTCATTGAGATGGTTTGCCAAGCTTCTAAGAAATAACGAGTTTCCGAAATACCAGCAAATATTTCTTCACACAATCTTGTTGATACTTGGTGGTAATGATCAGTACATAAATCCCACTTGGCTCACCAAATTTTGTTCTTCTAGGTTGAAACGTTCGTCTACAGTAGCAGTTTTTATATTTAGGATTCTCTCTGTTCTCTCCTATATAGATAGATGAAATTGGAACTCTAAATCCATAATGGTTTGTAGTAGCTCTTTGAAACTTGACAAAATAAAGGAGTTCTCAGATTTGTCTCTATGATTTGTTTTTTCTTCAAGTAGCCCTAGGCACAGACTGTGGAAAAGCACTTTCATTGAGAGGGGTTCCCAAGCTTCTAAGAAATCACGAGTTTCCGAAATACCAGCAAATATTTTTTCACCCAATCTTGATGATACTAGGTGGTAATGATCAGTACACAAATCCCACCTGGCTCACCAAATTTTGTTCTTCTAGGTTGAAGCGTTCGTCTACAGTAGCAGTTTTTATATTTAGGTTTCACTCTGTTCTCTCATATATAGATAGATGAATTTGGAACTCTAAATCCAACATGGTTTGTAGTAGCTCTTTGAAACTTGAAAAATAAAGGAGTTCTCAGATTTGTCTCTTTGGTTTGTTTCCTCTTCAAGTAGCCCTAGGCACAGACTGTGGAAAAGCACTTTCATTGAGAGGGGTTGCCAAGCTTCTAAGAAATAACGAGTTTCCGAAATACCAGCAAATATTTTTTAACCCAATCTTGATGATACTTGGTGGTAATGATCAGTACACAAATCCCACTTGGCTCACCAAATTTTGTTCTTCTAGGTTGAAGCGTTCGTCTACAGTAGCAGTTTTTATATTTAGGTTTCCCTCTGTTCTCTCCTATATAGAAAGATGAATTTGGAACTCTAAATCCAACATGGTTTGTAGTAGCTCTTTGAAACTTGACAAAATAAAGGAGTTCTCAGTTTTGTCGCTATGGTTTGTTTCCTCTTCAAGTAGCCCTAGGCACAGACTGTGGAAAAGCACTTTCATTGAGAGGGGTTCCCAAGCTTCTAAGAAATCACGAGTTTCCGAAATACCAGAAAATATTTTTTCACCCAATCTTGATAATACTTGGTGGTAATGATCAGTACACAAATCCCACTTGGCTGACCAAATTTTGTTCTTCTAGGTTGAAGCGTTCGTCTACAGTAGCAGTTTTTATATTTAGGTTTCCCTCTGTTCTCTCCCATATAGATAGATAAATTTAGAACTGTAAATCCAACATGGTTTGTAGTAGATCTTTGAAACTTGACAAAATAAAGGAGTTCTCAGTTTTGTCTCTATGGTTTGTTTCCTTTTCAAGTAGCCCTAGGCACAGACTTTGGAAAGCACTTTCATTGAGAGGGGTTGCCAAGTCTACAAAATAACGAGTTTCTGAAATACCAGCAAATATTTTTTCACCCAATCTTGATGATACTTGGTGGTAATGATCAGTACACAAATCCCACTTGGCTCACCAAATTTTGTTCTTCTAGGTTGAAGCGTTCGTCTACAGTAGCAGTTTTTATATTTAGGTTTCCCTCTGTTCTCTCCTATATAGAAAGATGAATTTGGAACTCTAAATCCAACATGGTTTGTAGTAGCTCTTTGAAACTTGACAAAATAAAGGAGTTCTCATTTTTGTCGCTATGGTTTGTTTCCTCTTCAAGTAGCCCTAGGCACAGACTGTGGAAAAGCACTCTCATTGAGAGGGGTTGCCAAGCTTCTAAGAAATCACGAGTTTCCGAAATACCAGCAAATATTTTTTCACCCAATCTTGATGATACTTGTTGCTAATAATCAGTACACAAATCCCACTTGGCTCACCAAATTTAGTTCTTCTAGGTTGAAGCATTCGTGTACAGTAGCATTTTTTATATATAGGTTTCCCTCTGTTCTCTCCTATACAGATAGATGTATTTGGAACTCTAAATCCAACATGGTTTGTAGTAGCTCTTTGAAACTTGACAAAATAAAGGAGTTCTCAGTTTTGTCTCTATGGTTTGTTTCCTCTTCAAGTAGCCCTAGGCACAGACTGTGGAAAGCACTTTCATTGAGAGGGGTTGCCATGCTTCTACGAAATAACGAGTTTCCGAAATACCAGCAAATATTTTTTCACCCAATCGTGATAATACTTGGTGGTAAAGATCAGTACACAAATCCCACTTGGCTCACCAAATTTTGTTCTTCTAGGTTGAAGTGTTCGTCTACAGTAGCAGTTTTTATATTTAGGTTTCCCTCTGTTCTCTCCTATATAGAAAGATGAATTTGGAACTCTAAGTCCAACATGGTTTGTAGTAGCTCTTTGAAACTTGACAAAATGAAGGAGTTCTCAGTTTTTTCGCTACGGTTTGTTTCCTCTTCATGTAGCCCTAGGCACAGACTGTGGAAAAGCACTTTCATTGAGAGTGGTTCCCAAGCTTCTAAGAAATCACGAGTTTCCGAAATACCAGCAAATATTTTTTCACCCAATCTTGATGATACTTGGTGGTAATGATCAGTACACAAATCCCACTTGGCTCACCAAATTTTGTTCTTCTAGGTTGAAGCGTTCGTCTACAGTAGCAGTTTTTATATTTAGGTTTCCCTCTGTTCTCTCATATATAGATAGATGAATTCGGAACTCTAAATCCAACATGGTTTGTAGTAGCTCTTTGAAACTTGACAAAATAAAGGAGTTCTCAGATTTGTCTCTATGGTTTGTTTCCTCTTCAAGTAGCCCTAGGCACAGACTGTGGAAAAGCACTTTCATTGAGAGGGTTTGCCAAGCTTCTAAGAAATGACGAGTTTCCGAAATACCAGCAAATATTTTTTCACACAATCTTGATTTTACTTCGTGGTAATGATCAGTACACAAATCCCACTTGGCTCACCAAATTTTGTTCTTCTAGGTTGAAGCATTCGTCTACAGTAGCAGTTTTTATATTTAGGTTTCCCTCTGTTCTCTCCTATAAAGATAGATGAATTTGGACCTCTAAATCCAACATGGTTTGTAGTAGCTCTTTGAAACTTGAAAAAATAAAGGAGTTCTTAGTTTTGTCTCTATGGTTTGTTGCCTCTTAAAGTAGCCCTAGGCACAGACTGTGGAAAGCACTTTCATTGAGATGGTTTGCCAAGCTTCTAAGAAATAACGAGTTTCCGAAATACCAGCAAACATTTTTTCACCCAATCTTGATGATACTTGGTTGTAATGATCAGTACACAAATCCCACTTGGCTTACCAAATTTTGTTCTTCTAGGTTGAAGCGTTCGTCTACAGTAGCAGTTTTTATATTTAGGTTTCCCTCTGTTCTCTCCTATATAGATAGATGAATTTGGAACTCTAAATCCAACATGCTTTGTAGTAGCTCCTTGAAACTTGACAAAATAAAGGAGTTCTCAGTTTTGTCTCTATGGTTTGTTTCCTCTTCAAGTAGCCCTAGGCACAGACTGTGGAAAAGCACTTTCATTGAGAGGGGTTGCCAAGCTTCTAAGAAATAACGAGTTTCCGAAATACCAGCAAATATTTTTTCACCCAATCTTGATGATACTTGTTGCTAATGATCAGTACACAAATCCCACTTGGCTCACCAAATTTTGTTCTTCTTGGTTGAAGCGTTCGTGTATAGTAGCAGTTTTTATATTTAGGTTTCACTCTGTTCTCTCCTATACAGATAGATGAATTTGTAACTCTAAATCCAACATGGTTTGTAGTAGCTCTTTGAAACTTGACAAAATAAAGGAGTTCTCAGTTTTGTCGCTATGGTTTGTTTCCTCTTCAAGTAGCCCTAGGCACAGACTGTGGAAAAGCACTTTCATTGAGAGGGGTTCCCAAGCTTCTAAGAAATCACGAGTTTCCGAAATACCAGCAAATATTTTTTCACCCAATCTTGATGATACTTGGTGGTAATGATCAGTACACAAATCCCACTTGGCTCACCAAATTTTGTTCTTCTAGGTTGAAGCGTTCGTCTACAGTAGCAGTTTTTATATTTAGGTTTCCCTCTGTTCTCTCCTATATAGAAAGATGAATTTGGAACTCTAAATCCAACATGGTTTGTAGTAGCTCTTTGAAACTTGACAAAATAAAGGAGTTCTCAGTTTTGTCGCTATGGTTTGTTTCCTCTTCAAGTAGCCCTAGGCACAGACTGTGGAAAAGCACTTTCATTGAGATGTTTTCCCAAGCTTCTAAGAAATCACGAGTTTCCGAAATACCAGCAAACATTTTTTCACCAAATCTTGATGATACTTGGTGGTAATGATCAGTACACAAATCCCACTTGGCTCACCAAATTTTGTTCTTCTAGGTTGAAGCGTTGTTCTACAGTAGCAGTTTTTATATTTAGGTTTCACTCTGTTCTCTCATATATAGATAGATGAATTTGGAACTCAAAATCCAACATGGTTTGTAGTAGCTCTTTGAAACTTGACAAATTAAAGGAGTTCTCAGTTTTGTCTCTATGGTTTGTTTCCTCTTCACGTAGCCCTAGGCACAGACTGTGGAAAGCACTTTCATTGAGATGGGTTGCCAAGCTTCTAAGAAATAACGAGTTTCCGAAATACCAGCAAATATTTTTTCACCCAATCTTGATGATACTTGGTGGTAATGATCAGTACACAAATCCCACTTGGCTCACCAAATTTTGTTCTTCTAGGTTGAAACGTTCGTCTACAGTAGCAGTTTTTATATTTAGGTTTCCCTCTGTTCTCTCATATATAGATAGATGAATTCGGAACTCTAAATCCAACATGGTTTGTAGTAGCTCTTGAAACTTGACAAAATAAAGGAGTTCTCAGATTTGTCTCTATGGTTTGTTTCCTCTTCAAGTAGCCCTAGGCACAGACTGTGGAAAAGCACTTTCATTGAGAGGGTTTGCCAAGCTTCTAAGAAATGACGAGTTTCCGAAATACCAGCAAATATTTTTTCACCCCAATCTTGATGATACTTCGCGGTAATGATCAGTACACAAATCCCACTTGGCTCACCAAATTTTGTTCTTCTAGGTTGAAGCATTCGTCTACAGTAGCAGTTTTTATATTTAGGTTTCCCTCTGTTCTCTCCTATAAAGATAGATGAATTTGGACCTCTAAATCCAACATGGTTTGTAGTAGCTCTTTGAAACTTGAAAAAATAAAAGAGTTCTTAGTTTTGTCTCTATGGTTTGTTGCCTCTTAAAGTAGCCCTAGGCACAGACTGTGGAAAGCACTTTCATTGAGATGGTTTGCCAAGCTTCTAAGAAATAACGAGTTTCCGAAATACCAGCAAACATTTTTTCACCCAATATTGATGATACTTGGTGGTAATGATCAGTACACAAATCCCACTTGGCTTACCAAATTTTGTTCTTCTAGGTTGAAGCGTTCGTCTACAGTAGCAGTTTTTATATTTAGGTTTCCCTCTGTTCTCTCCTATATAGATAGATGAATTTGGAACTCTAAATCCAACATGCTTTGTAGTAGCTCCTTGAAACTTGACAAAATAAAGGAGTTCTCAGTTTTGTCTCTATGGTTTGTTTCCTCTTCAAGTAGCCCAAGGCACAGACTGTGGAAAAGCACTTTCATTGAGAGGGTTGCCAAGCTTCTAAGAAATAACGAGTTTCCGAAATACCAGCAAATATTTTTTCACCCAATCTTGATGATACTTGTTGCTAATGATCAGTACACAAATCCCACTTGGCTCACCAAATTTTGTTCTTCTTGGTTGAAGTGTTCGTGTACAGTAGCAGTTTTTATATTTAGGTTTCACTCTGTTCTCTCCTATACAGATAGATGAATTTGTAACTCTAAATCCAACATGGTTTGTAGTAGCTCTTTGAAACTTGACAAAATAAAGGAGTTCTCAGTTTTGTCGCTATGGTTTGTTTCCTCTTCAAGTAGCCCTAGGCACAGCTGTGGAAAAGCACTTTCATTGAGAGGGGTTCCCAAGCTTCTAAGAAATCACGAGTTTCCGAAATACCAGCAAATATTTTTTCACCCAATCTTGATGATACTTGGTGGTAATGATCAGTACTCAAATCCCACTTGGCTCACCAAATTTTGTTCTTCTAGGTTGAAGCGTTCGTCTACAGTAGCAGTTTTTATATTTAGGTTTCCCTCTGTTCTCTCCTATATAGAAAGATGAATTTGGAACTCTAAATCCAACATGGTTTGTAGTAGCTCTTTGAAACTTGACAAAATAAAGGAGTTCTCAGTTTTGTCGCTATGGTTTGTTTCCTCTTCAAGTAGCCCTAGGCACAGACTGTGGAAAAGCACTTTCATTGAGAGGGGTTCCCAAGCTTCTAAGAAATCACGAGTTTCCGAAATACAAGCAAATATTTTTTCACCAAATCTTGATGATACTTGGTGGTAATGATCAGTACACAAATCCCACTTGGCTCACCAAATTTTGTTCTTCTTGGTTGAAGCGTTCTTCTACAGTAGCAGTTTTTATATTTAGGTTTCACTCTGTTCTCTCATATATAGATAGATGAATTTGGAACTCTAAATCCAACATGGTTTGTAGTAGCTCTTTGAAACTTGACAAAATAAAGGAGTTCTCAGTTTTGTCTCTATGGTTTGTTTCCTCTTCAAGTAGCCCTAGGCACAGACTGTGGAAAGCACTTTCATTGAGATGGGTTGCCAAGCTTCTAAGAAATAACGAGTTTCCGAAATACCAGCAAATATTTTTTCACCCAATCTTGATGATACTTGGTGGTAATGATCAGTACACAAATCCCACTTGGCTTACCAAATTTTGTTCTTCTAGGTTGAAGCGTTCGTCTACAGTAGCAGTTTTTATATTTAGGTTTCCCTCTGTTCTCTCATATATAGATAGATGAATTTGGAACTCTATATCCAACATGGTTTGTAGTAGCTCTTTGAAACTTGACAAAATAAAGGAGTTCTCAGATTTGTCTCTATGGTTTGTTTCCTCTTCAAGTAGCCCTAGGCACAGACTGTGGAAAAGCACTTTCATTGAGAGGGGTTGCCAAGCTTCTAAGAAATAACGAGTTTCCGAAATACCAGCAAATATTTTTTCACCCAATCTTGATGATACTTGGTGGTAATGATCAGTACACAAATCCCACTTGGCTCACCAAATTTTGTTCTTCTAGGTTGAAGCATTCGTCTACAGTAGCAGTTTTTATATTTAGGTTACCTTTGTTCTCTCCTATAAAGATAGATGAATTTGGAACTCTAAATCCTACATGGTTAGTAGTAGCTCTTTGAAACTTGACAAAATAAAGGAGTTCTCAGTTTTGTCTCTATGGTTTGTTTCCTCTTAAAGTAGCCCTAGGCACAGTCTCTGGAAAGCACTTTCATTGAGATGGTTTGCCAAGCTTCTAAGAAATAACGAGTTTCCGAAATACCAGCAAATATTTCTTCACACAATCTTGTTGATACTTGGTGGTAATGATCAGTACATAAATCCCACTTGGCTCACCAAATTTTGTTCTTCTAGGTTGAAACGTTCGTCTACAGTAGCAGTTTTTATATTTAGGATTCTCTCTGTTCTCTCCTATATAGATAGATGAAATTGGAACTCTAAATCCATAATGGTTTGTAGTAGCTCTTTGAAACTTGACAAAATAAAGGAGTTCTCAGATTTGTCTCTATGATTTGTTTTTTCTTCAAGTAGCCCTAGGCACAGACTGTGGAAAAGCACTTTCATTGAGAGGGGTTCCCAAGCTTCTAAGAAATCACGAGTTTCCGAAATACCAGCAAATATTTTTTCACCCAATCTTGATGATACTAGGTGGTAATGATCAGTACACAAATCCCACCTGGCTCACCAAATTTTGTTCTTCTAGGTTGAAGCGTTCGTCTACAGTAGCAGTTTTTATATTTAGGTTTCACTCTGTTCTCTCATATATAGATAGATGAATTTGGAACTCTAAATCCAACATGGTTTGTAGTAGCTCTTTGAAACTTGAAAAATAAAGGAGTTCTCAGATTTGTCTCTTTGGTTTGTTTCCTCTTCAAGTAGCCCTAGGCACAGACTGTGGAAAAGCACTTTCATTGAGAGGGGTTGCCAAGCTTCTAAGAAATAACGAGTTTCCGAAATACCAGCAAATATTTTTTAACCCAATCTTGATGATACTTGGTGGTAATGATCAGTACACAAATCCCACTTGGCTCACCAAATTTTGTTCTTCTAGGTTGAAGCGTTCGTCTACAGTAGCAGTTTTTATATTTAGGTTTCCCTCTGTTCTCTCCTATATAGAAAGATGAATTTGGAACTCTAAATCCAACATGGTTTGTAGTAGCTCTTTGAAACTTGACAAAATAAAGGAGTTCTCAGTTTTGTCGCTATGGTTTGTTTCCTCTTCAAGTAGCCCTAGGCACAGACTGTGGAAAAGCACTTTCATTGAGAGGGGTTCCCAAGCTTCTAAGAAATCACGAGTTTCCGAAATACCAGAAAATATTTTTTCACCCAATCTTGATAATACTTGGTGGTAATGATCAGTACACAAATCCCACTTGGCTGACCAAATTTTGTTCTTCTAGGTTGAAGCGTTCGTCTACAGTAGCAGTTTTTATATTTAGGTTTCCCTCTGTTCTCTCCCATATAGATAGATAAATTTAGAACTGTAAATCCAACATGGTTTGTAGTAGATCTTTGAAACTTGACAAAATAAAGGAGTTCTCAGTTTTGTCTCTATGGTTTGTTTCCTTTTCAAGTAGCCCTAGGCACAGACTTTGGAAAGCACTTTCATTGAGAGGGGTTGCCAAGTCTACAAAATAACGAGTTTCTGAAATACCAGCAAATATTTTTTCACCCAATCTTGATGATACTTGGTGGTAATGATCAGTACACAAATCCCACTTGGCTCACCAAATTTTGTTCTTCTAGGTTGAAGCGTTCGTCTACAGTAGCAGTTTTTATATTTAGGTTTCCCTCTGTTCTCTCCTATATAGAAAGATGAATTTGGAACTCTAAATCCAACATGGTTTGTAGTAGCTCTTTGAAACTTGACAAAATAAAGGAGTTCTCATTTTTGTCGCTATGGTTTGTTTCCTCTTCAAGTAGCCCTAGGCACAGACTGTGGAAAAGCACTCTCATTGAGAGGGGTTGCCAAGCTTCTAAGAAATCACGAGTTTCCGAAATACCAGCAAATATTTTTTCACCCAATCTTGATGATACTTGTTGCTAATAATCAGTACACAAATCCCACTTGGCTCACCAAATTTAGTTCTTCTAGGTTGAAGCATTCGTGTACAGTAGCATTTTTTATATATAGGTTTCCCTCTGTTCTCTCCTATACAGATAGATGTATTTGGAACTCTAAATCCAACATGGTTTGTAGTAGCTCTTTGAAACTTGACAAAATAAAGGAGTTCTCAGTTTTGTCTCTATGGTTTGTTTCCTCTTCAAGTAGCCCTAGGCACAGACTGTGGAAAGCACTTTCATTGAGAGGGGTTGCCATGCTTCTACGAAATAACGAGTTTCCGAAATACCAGCAAATATTTTTTCACCCAATCGTGATAATACTTGGTGGTAAAGATCAGTACACAAATCCCACTTGGCTCACCAAATTTTGTTCTTCTAGGTTGAAGTGTTCGTCTACAGTAGCAGTTTTTATATTTAGGTTTCCCTCTGTTCTCTCCTATATAGAAAGATGAATTTGGAACTCTAAGTCCAACATGGTTTGTAGTAGCTCTTTGAAACTTGACAAAATGAAGGAGTTCTCAGTTTTTTCGCTACGGTTTGTTTCCTCTTCATGTAGCCCTAGGCACAGACTGTGGAAAAGCACTTTCATTGAGAGTGGTTCCCAAGCTTCTAAGAAATCACGAGTTTCCGAAATACCAGCAAATATTTTTTCACCCAATCTTGATGATACTTGGTGGTAATGATCAGTACACAAATCCCACTTGGCTCACCAAATTTTGTTCTTCTAGGTTGAAGCGTTCGTCTACAGTAGCAGTTTTTATATTTAGGTTTCCCTCTGTTCTCTCATATATAGATAGATGAATTCGGAACTCTAAATCCAACATGGTTTGTAGTAGCTCTTTGAAACTTGACAAAATAAAGGAGTTCTCAGATTTGTCTCTATGGTTTGTTTCCTCTTCAAGTAGCCCTAGGCACAGACTGTGGAAAAGCACTTTCATTGAGAGGGTTTGCCAAGCTTCTAAGAAATGACGAGTTTCCGAAATACCAGCAAATATTTTTTCACACAATCTTGATTTTACTTCGTGGTAATGATCAGTACACAAATCCCACTTGGCTCACCAAATTTTGTTCTTCTAGGTTGAAGCATTCGTCTACAGTAGCAGTTTTTATATTTAGGTTTCCCTCTGTTCTCTCCTATAAAGATAGATGAATTTGGACCTCTAAATCCAACATGGTTTGTAGTAGCTCTTTGAAACTTGAAAAAATAAAGGAGTTCTTAGTTTTGTCTCTATGGTTTGTTGCCTCTTAAAGTAGCCCTAGGCACAGACTGTGGAAAGCACTTTCATTGAGATGGTTTGCCAAGCTTCTAAGAAATAACGAGTTTCCGAAATACCAGCAAACATTTTTTCACCCAATCTTGATGATACTTGGTTGTAATGATCAGTACACAAATCCCACTTGGCTTACCAAATTTTGTTCTTCTAGGTTGAAGCGTTCGTCTACAGTAGCAGTTTTTATATTTAGGTTTCCCTCTGTTCTCTCCTATATAGATAGATGAATTTGGAACTCTAAATCCAACATGCTTTGTAGTAGCTCCTTGAAACTTGACAAAATAAAGGAGTTCTCAGTTTTGTCTCTATGGTTTGTTTCCTCTTCAAGTAGCCCTAGGCACAGACTGTGGAAAAGCACTTTCATTGAGAGGGGTTGCCAAGCTTCTAAGAAATAACGAGTTTCCGAAATACCAGCAAATATTTTTTCACCCAATCTTGATGATACTTGTTGCTAATGATCAGTACACAAATCCCACTTGGCTCACCAAATTTTGTTCTTCTTGGTTGAAGCGTTCGTGTATAGTAGCAGTTTTTATATTTAGGTTTCACTCTGTTCTCTCCTATACAGATAGATGAATTTGTAACTCTAAATCCAACATGGTTTGTAGTAGCTCTTTGAAACTTGACAAAATAAAGGAGTTCTCAGTTTTGTCGCTATGGTTTGTTTCCTCTTCAAGTAGCCCTAGGCACAGACTGATGAAAAGCACTTTCATTGAGAGGGGTTCCCAAGCTTCTAAGAAATCACGAGTTTCCGAAATACCAGCAAATATTTTTTCACCCAATCTTGATGATACTTGGTGGTAATGATCAGTACACAAATCCCACTTGGCTCACCAAATTTTGTTCTTCTAGGTTGAAGCGTTCGTCTACAGTAGCAGTTTTTATATTTAGGTTTCCCTCTGTTCTCTCCTATATAGAAAGATGAATTTGGAACTCTAAATCCAACATGGTTTGTAGTAGCTCTTTGAAACTTGACAAAATAAAGGAGTTCTCAGTTTTGTCGCTATGGTTTGTTTCCTCTTCAAGTAGCCCTAGGCACAGACTGTGGAAAAGCACTTTCATTGAGATGTTTTCCCAAGCTTCTAAGAAATCACGAGTTTCCGAAATACCAGCAAACATTTTTTCACCAAATCTTGATGATACTTGGTGGTAATGATCAGTACACAAATCCCACTTGGCTCACCAAATTTTGTTCTTCTAGGTTGAAGCGTTGTTCTACAGTAGCAGTTTTTATATTTAGGTTTCACTCTGTTCTCTCATATATAGATAGATGAATTTGGAACTCAAAATCCAACATGGTTTGTAGTAGCTCTTTGAAACTTGACAAATTAAAGGAGTTCTCAGTTTTGTCTCTATGGTTTGTTTCCTCTTCACGTAGCCCTAGGCACAGACTGTGGAAAGCACTTTCATTGAGATGGGTTGCCAAGCTTCTAAGAAATAACGAGTTTCCGAAATACCAGCAAATATTTTTTCACCCAATCTTGATGATACTTGGTGGTAATGATCAGTACACAAATCCCACTTGGCTCACCAAATTTTGTTCTTCTAGGTTGAAACGTTCGTCTACAGTAGCAGTTTTTATATTTAGGTTTCCCTCTGTTCTCTCATATATAGATAGATGAATTCGGAACTCTAAATCCAACATGGTTTGTAGTAGCTCTTTGAAACTTGACAAAATAAAGGAGTTCTCAGATTTGTCTCTATGGTTTGTTTCCTCTTCAAGTAGCCCTAGGCACAGACTGTGGAAAAGCACTTTCATTGAGAGGGTTTGCCAAGCTTCTAAGAAATGACGAGTTTCCGAAATACCAGCAAATATTTTTTCACCCAATCTTGATGATACTTCGCGGTAATGATCAGTACACAAATCCCACTTGGCTCACCAAATTTTGTTCTTCTAGGTTGAAGCATTCGTCTACAGTAGCAGTTTTTATATTTAGGTTTCCCTCTGTTCTCTCCTATAAAGATAGATGAATTTGGACCTCTAAATCCAACATGGTTTGTAGTAGCTCTTTGAAACTTGAAAAAATAAAAGAGTTCTTAGTTTTGTCTCTATGGTTTGTTGCCTCTTAAAGTAGCCCTAGGCACAGACTGTGGAAAGCACTTTCATTGAGATGGTTTGCCAAGCTTCTAAGAAATAACGAGTTTCCGAAATACCAGCAAACATTTTTTCACCCAATATTGATGATACTTGGTGGTAATGATCAGTACACAAATCCCACTTGGCTTACCAAATTTTGTTCTTCTAGGTTGAAGCGTTCGTCTACAGTAGCAGTTTTTATATTTAGGTTTCCCTCTGTTCTCTCCTATATAGATAGATGAATTTGGAACTCTAAATCCAACATGCTTTGTAGTAGCTCCTTGAAACTTGACAAAATAAAGGAGTTCTCAGTTTTGTCTCTATGGTTTGTTTCCTCTTCAAGTAGCCCAAGGCACAGACTGTGGAAAAGCACTTTCATTGAGAGGGGTTGCCAAGCTTCTAAGAAATAACGAGTTTCCGAAATACCAGCAAATATTTTTTCACCCAATCTTGATGATACTTGTTGCTAATGATCAGTACACAAATCCCACTTGGCTCACCAAATTTTGTTCTTCTTGGTTGAAGTGTTCGTGTACAGTAGCAGTTTTTATATTTAGGTTTCACTCTGTTCTCTCCTATACAGATAGATGAATTTGTAACTCTAAATCCAACATGGTTTGTAGTAGCTCTTTGAAACTTGACAAAATAAAGGAGTTCTCAGTTTTGTCGCTATGGTTTGTTTCCTCTTCAAGTAGCCCTAGGCACAGCTGTGGAAAAGCACTTTCATTGAGAGGGGTTCCCAAGCTTCTAAGAAATCACGAGTTTCCGAAATACCAGCAAATATTTTTTCACCCAATCTTGATGATACTTGGTGGTAATGATCAGTACTCAAATCCCACTTGGCTCACCAAATTTTGTTCTTCTAGGTTGAAGCGTTCGTCTACAGTAGCAGTTTTTATATTTAGGTTTCCCTCTGTTCTCTCCTATATAGAAAGATGAATTTGGAACTCTAAATCCAACATGGTTTGTAGTAGCTCTTTGAAACTTGACAAAATAAAGGAGTTCTCAGTTTTGTCGCTATGGTTTGTTTCCTCTTCAAGTAGCCCTAGGCACAGACTGTGGAAAAGCACTTTCATTGAGAGGGGTTCCCAAGCTTCTAAGAAATCACGAGTTTCCGAAATACAAGCAAATATTTTTTCACCAAATCTTGATGATACTTGGTGGTAATGATCAGTACACAAATCCCACTTGGCTCACCAAATTTTGTTCTTCTAGGTTGAAGCGTTCTTCTACAGTAGCAGTTTTTATATTTAGGTTTCACTCTGTTCTCTCATATATAGATAGATGAATTTGGAACTCTAAATCCAACATGGTTTGTAGTAGCTCTTTGAAACTTGACAAAATAAAGGAGTTCTCAGTTTTGTCTCTATGGTTTGTTTCCTCTTCAAGTAGCCCTAGGCACAGACTGTGGAAAGCACTTTCATTGAGATGGGTTGCCAAGCTTCTAAGAAATAACGAGTTTCCGAAATACCAGCAAATATTTTTTCACCCAATCTTGATGATACTTGGTGGTAATGATCAGTACACAAATCACACTTGGCTCACCAAATTTTGTTCTTCTAGGTTGAAGCGTTCGTCTACAGTAGCAGTTTTTATATTTAGGTTTCCCTCTGTTCTCTCATATATAGATAGATGAATTCGGAACTCTAAATCCAACATGGTTTGTAGTAGCTCTTTGAAACTTGACAAAATAAAGGAGTTCTCAGATTTGTCTCTATGGTTTGTTTCCTTTTCAAGTAGCCCTAGGCACAGACTGTGGAAAAGCACTTTCATTGAGAGTGTTTGCCAAGCTTCTAAGAAATGACGAGTTTCCGAAATACCAGCAAATATTTTTTCACCCAATCTTGATGATACTTCGTGGTAATGATCAGTACACAAATCCCACTTGGCTCACCAAATTTTGTTCTTCTCGGTTGAAGCATTCGTCTACAGTAGCAGTTTTTATATTTAGGTTTCCCTCTGTTCTCTCCTATAAAGATAGATGAATTTGGACCTCTAAATCCAACATGGTTTGTAGTAGCTCTTTGAAACTTGAAAAAATAAAGTAGTTCTTAGTTTTGTCTTTATGGTTTGTTGCCTCTTAAAGTAGCCCTAGGCACAGACTCTGGAAAGCACTTTCATTGAGATGGTTTGCCAAGCTTCTAAGAAATAACGAGTTTCCGAAATACCAGCAAACATTTTTTCACCCAATCTTGATGATACTTGGTGGTAATGATCAGTACACAAATCCCACTTGGCTTACCAAATTTTGTTCTTCTAGGTTGAAGCGTTCGTCTACAGTAGCAGTTTTTATATTTAGGTTTCCCTCTGTTCTCTCCTATATAGATAGATGAATTTGGAACTCTAAATCCAACATGCTTTGTAGTAGCTCCTTGAAACTTGACAAAATAAAGGAGTTCTCAGTTTTGTCTCTATGGTTTGTTTCCTCTTCAAGTAGCCCTAGGCACAGACTGTGGAAAAGCACTTTCATTGAGAGGGGTTGCCAAGCTTCTAAGAAATAACGAGTTTCCGAAATACCAGCAAATATTTTTTCACCCAATCTTGATGATACTTGTTGCTAATGATCAGTACACAAATCCCACTTGGCTCACCAAATTTTGTTCTTCTTGGTTGAAGCGTTCGTGTACAGTAGCAGTTTTTATATTTAGGTTTCACTCTGTTCTCTCCTATACAGATAGATGAATTTGTAACTCTAAATCCAACATGGTTTGTAGTAGCTCTTTGAAACTTGACAAAATAAAGGAGTTCTCAGTTTTGTCGCTATGGTTTGTTTCCTCTTCAAGTAGCCCTAGGCACAGACTGTGGAAAAGCACTTTCATTGAGAGGGGTTCCCAAGCTTCTAAGAAATCACGAGTTTCCGAAATACCAGCAAATATTTTTTCACCCAATCTTGATGATACTTGGTGGTAATGATCAGTACACAAATCCCACTTGGCTCACCAAATTTTGTTCTTCTAGGTTGAAGCGTTCGTCTACAGTAGCAGTTTTTATATTTAGGTTTCCCTCTGTTCTCTCCTATATAGAAAGATGAATTTGGAACTCTAAATCCAACATGGTTTGTAGTAGCTCTTTGAAACTTGAGAAAATAAAGGAGTTCTCAGTTTTGTCGCTATGGTTTGTTTCCTCTTCAAGTAGCCCTAGGCACAGACTGTGGAAAAGCACTTTCATTGAGAGGGGTTCCCAAGCTTCTAAGAAATCACGAGTTTCCGAAATACAAGCAAATATTTTTTCACCCAATCTTGATGATACTTGGTGGTAATGATCAGTACACAAATCCCACTTGGCTCACCAAATTTTGTTCTTCTATGTTGAAGCGTTCGTCTACAGTAGCAGTTTTTATATTTAGGTTTCACTCTTTTCTCTCATATATAGATAGATGAATTTGGAACTCTAAATCCAACATGGTTTGTAGTAGCTCTTTGAAACTTGACAAAATAAAGGAGTTCTCAGTTTTGTCTCTATGGTTTGTTTCCTCTTCAAGTAGCCCTAGGCACAGACTGTGGAAAGCACTTTCATTGAGATGGGTTGCCAAGCTTCTAAGAAATAACGATTTTCCGAAAAACCAACAAATATTTTTTCACACAATCTGTTGATACTTGGTGGTAATGATCAGTACACAAATCCCACTTGGCTCACCAAATTTTGTTCTTCTAGGTTGAAGCGTTCGTCTACAGTACAGTTTTTATATTTAGGTTTCCCTCTGTTCTCTCCTATATAGATAGATGAATTTGGAACTCTAAATCCAACATGCTTTGTAGTAGCTCCTTGAAACTTGACAAAATAAAGGAGTTCTCAGTTTTGTCGCTATGGTTTGTTTCCTCTTCAAGTAGCCCTAGGCACAGACTGTGGAAAAGCACTTTCATTGAGAGGGGTTCCCAAGCTTCTAAGAAATCACTAGTTTCCGAAATACAACCAATATTTTTTCACCCAATCTTGGTGATACTTGGTGGTAATGATCAGTACACAAATCCCACTTGGCTCACCAAATTTTGTTCTTCTAGGTTGAAGCGTTCTTCTACAGTAGCAGTTTTTATATTTAGGTTTCTCTCTGTTCTCTCCTATATAGATAGATGAATTTGGAACTCTAAATCCAACATGGATTGTAGTAGCTCTTTGAAACTTGACAAAATAAAGGAGTTCTCAGATTTGTCTCTATGGTTTGTTTCCTCTTCAAGTAGCCCTAGGCACAGACTGTGGAAAAGCACTTTCATTGAGAGGGTTTGCCAAGCTTCTAAGAAATGACGAGTTTCCGAAATACCAGCAAATATTTTTTCAACCAATCTTGATGATACTTCGTGGTAATGATCAGTACACAAATCCCACTTGGCTCACCAAATTTTGTTCTCCTAGGTTGAAGCATTCGTCTACAGTAGCAGTTTTTATATTTAGGTTTCCCTCTGTTCTCTCCCATATAGATAGATGAATTTGGAACTCTAAATCCAACATGGTTTGTTGTAGCTCTTTGAAACTTGACAAAATAAAGGAGTTCTCAGTTTTGTCTCTATGGTTTGTTGCCTCTTAAAGTAGCCCTAGGCACAGACTGTGGAAAGCACTTTCATTGAGATGGTTTGCCAAGCTTCTAAGAAATAACGAGTTTCCGAAATACCAGCAAATATTTTTTCACACAATCTTGGTGATACTTGGTGGTAATGATCAGTACATAAATCCCACTTGGCTCACCAAATTTTGTTCTTCTAGGTTGAAGCGTTCGTCTACAGTAGCAGTTTTTAAATTTAGGTTTCTCTCTGTTCTCTCCTATATAGATAGATGAATTTGGAACTCTAAATCCATAATGGTTTGTAGTAGCTCTTTGAAACTTGACAAAATAAAGGAGTTCTCAGATTTGTCTCTATGGTTTGTTTCCTCTTCAAGTAGCCCTAGGCACAGACTGTGGAAAAGCACTTTCATTGAGAGGGGTTGCCAAGCTTCTAAGAAATAATGAGTTTCCGAAATACCAGCAAATATTTTTTCACCCAATCTTGATGATACTTGTTGCTAATGATCAGTACACAAATCCCACTTGGCTCACCAAATTTTGTTCTTCTTGGTTGAAGCGTTCGTGTACAGTAGCAGTTTTTATATTTAGGTTTCACTCTGTTCTCTCATATATAGATAGATGAATTTTAACTCTAAATCCAACATGGTTTGTAGTAGCTCTTTGAAACTTGACAAAATAAAGGAGTTCTCAGTTTTGTCTCTATGGTTTGTTTCCTCTTCATTTAGCCCTAGGCACAGACTGTGGAAAGCACTTTCATTGAGATGGGTTGCCAAGCTTCTAAGAAATAACGAGTTTCCGAAATACCAGCAAATATTTTTTCACACAATCTTGTTGATACTTGGTGGTAATGATCAGTACACAAATCCCACTTGGCTCACCAAATTTTGTTCTTCTAGGTTGAAGCGTTCGTCTACAGTACAGTTTTTATATTTAGGTTTCCCTCTGTTCTCTCCTATATAGATAGATGAATTTGGAACTCTAAATCCAACATGCTTTGTAGTAGCTCTTTGAAACTTGACAAAATAAAGGAGTTCTCAGTTTTGTCGCTATGGTTTGTTTCCTCTTCAAGTAGCCCTAGGCACAGACTGTGGAAAAGCACTTTCATTGAGAGGGGTTGCCAAGCTTCTAAGAAATAATGAGTTTCCGAAATACCAGCAAATATTTTTTCACCCAATCTTGATGATACTTGTTGCTAATGATCAGTACACAAATCCCACTTGGCTCACCAAATTTTGTTCTTCTTGGTTGAAGCGTTCGTGTACAGTAGCAGTTTTTATATTTAGGTTTCACTCTGTTCTCTCCTATACAGATAGATGAATTTGGAACTCTAAATCCAACATGGTTTGTAGTAGCTCTTTGAAACATGACAAAATAAAGGAGGTCTCAGATTTGTCTCTATGGTTTGTTTCCTCTTCAAGTAGCCCTAGGCACAGTCTGTGGAAAACCACTTTCATTGAGAGGGGTTGCCAAGCTTCTAAGAAATAACGCGTTTCCGAAATACAAGCAAATATTTTTTCACCCAATCTTGATGATACTTGTTGCTAATGATCAGTACACAAATCCCACTTGGCTCACCAAATTTTGTTCTTCTTGGTTGAAGCGTTCGTGTACAGTAGCAGTTTTTATATTTAGGTTTCACTCTGTTCTCTCCTATACAGATAGATGAATTTGGAACTCTAAATCCAACATGGTTTGTAGTAGCTCTTTGAAACTTGACAAAATAAAGGAGTTCTCAGATTTGTCTCTATGGTTTGTTTCCTCTTCAAGTAGCCCTAGGCACAGACTGTGGAAAAGCACTTTCATTGAGAGGGTTTGCCAAGCTTCTAAGAAATGACGAGTTTCCGAAATACCAGCAAATATTTTTTCACCCAATCTTGATGATACTTCGTGGTAATGATCAGTACACAAATCCCACTTGGCTCACCAAATTTTGTTCTCCTAGGTTGAAGCATTCGTCTACAGTAGCAGTTTTTATATTTAGGTTTCCCTCTGTTCTCTCCCATATAGATACATGAATTTGGAACTCTAAATCCAACATGGTTTGTAGTAGCTCTTTGAAACTTGACAAAATAAAGGAGTTCTCAGTTTTGTCTCTATGGTTTGTTGCCTCTTAAAGTAGCCCTAGGCACAGACTGTGGAAAGCACTTTCATTGAGATGGTTTGCCAATCTTCTAAGAAATAACGAGTTTCCGAAATACCAGCAAATAATTTTTCACCCAATCTTGATGATACTTGTTGCTAATGATCAGTACACAAATCCCACTTGGCTCACCAAATTTTGTTCTTCTTGGTTGAAGCGTTCGTGTACAGTAGCAGTTTTTATATTTAGGTTTCACTCTGTTCTCTCCTATACAGATAGATGAATTTGGAACTCTAAATCCAACATGGTTTGTAGTAGCTCTTTGAAACATGACAAAATAAAGGAGTTCTCAGATTTGTCTCTATGGTTTGTTTCCTCTTCAAGTAGCCCTAGGCACAGTCTGTGGAAAACCACTTTCATTGAGAGGGGTTGCCAAGCTTCTAAGAAATAACGCGTTTCCGAAATACCAGCAAATATTTTTTCACCCAATCTTGATGATACTTGGTGGTAATGATCAGTACAAAAATCCCACTTGGCTTACCAAATTTTGTTCTTCTAGGTTGAAGCGTTCGTCTACAGTAGCAGTTTTTATATTTAGGTTTCCCTCTGTTCTCTCCTATATAGATAGATGAATTTGGAAATCTAAATCCAACATGCTTTGTATTAGCTCCTTGAAACTTGACAAAAAAAAGGAGTTCTCAGTTTTGTCTCTATGGTTTGTTTCCTCTTCATGTACCCCAAGGCACAGACTGTGGAAAAGCACTTTCATTGAGAGGTGTTGCCAAACTTCTAAGAAATATCGAGTTTCCGAAATACCAGCAAATATTTTTTCACCCAATCTTGATGATACTTGTTGCTAATAATCAGTACACAAATCCCACTTGGCTCACCAAATTTAGTTCTTCTAGGTTGAAGCGTTCGTGTACAGTAGCAGTTTTTATATTTAGGTTTCCCTCTGTTCTCTCCTATACAGATAGATGAATTTGGAACTCTAAATCCAACATGGTTTGTAGTAGCTCTGTGAAACTTGACAAAATAAAGGAGTTGTCAGTTTTGTCTCTATGGTTTGTTTCCTCTTCAAGTAGCCCTAGGCACAGACTGTGGAAAAGCACTTTCATTGAGAGGGGTTCCCAAGCTTCTAAGAAATCACGAGTTTCCGAAATACCAGCAAATATTTTTTCACCCAATCTTGATGATACTTGGTGGTAATGATCAGTACACAAATCCCACTTGGCTCACCAAATTTTGTTCTTCTAGGTTGAAGCGTTCGTCTACAGTAGCAGTTTTATATTTAGGTTTCCCTCTGTTCTCTCCTATATAGAAAGATGAATTTGGAACTCTAAATCCAAGATGGTTTGTAGTAGCTCTTTGAAACTTGACAAAATAAAGGAGTTCTCAGATTTGTCTCTATGGTTTGTTTCCTCTTCAAGTAGCCCTAGGCACAGACTGTGGAAAAGCACTTTCATTGAGAGGGTTTGCCAAGCTTCTAAGAAATGACGAGTTTCCGAAATACCAGCAAATATTTTTTCACCCAATCTTGATGATACTTCGTGGTAATGATCAGTACACAAATCCCACTTGGCTCACCAAATTTTGTTCTTCTAGGTTGAAGCATTCGTCTACAGTAGCAGTTTTTATATTTAGGTTTCCCTCTGTTCTCTCCTATAAAGATAGATGAATATGGAACTCTAAATCTAAAATGGTTTGTAGTAGCTCTTTGAAATTTGACAAAATAAAGGAGTTCTCAGTTTTGTCTCTATGGTTTGTTTCCTTTCAAGTAGCCCTAGGCACAGAATGTGGAAAAGCACTTTCATTGAGAGGGGTTGCCAAGCTTCTAGGAATAATGAGTTTCCGAAATACCAGCAAATATTTTTTCACCAATCTTGATGATACTTGTTGCTAATGATCAGTACACAAATCCCACTAGGCTCACCAAATTTTGTTCTTCTTGGTTGAAGCGTTCGTGTATAGTTCCAGTTTTTATATTTAGGTTTCACTCTGTTCTCTCGTATACAGATAGATGAATTTGGAACTATAATCCAACATGGTTTGTAGTAGCTCTTTGAAACATGAAAAAATAAAGGAGTTCTCAGATTTGTCTCTATGGTTTGTTTCCTCTTCAAGTAGCCCTAGGCAAGTCTGTGGAAAACCACTTTCATTGAGAGGGGTTGCCAAGCTTCTAAGAAATAACGCGTTTCCGAAATACTAGCAAATATTTTTTACCCAATCTTGATGATACTTGGTGGTAATGATCAGTACACAAATCCCACTTGGCTTACCAAATTTTGTTCTTCTAGGTTGAAGCGTTCGTCTACAGTAGCAGTTTTATATTTAGGTTTCCCTCTGTTCTCTCCTATATAGATAGATGAATTTGGAAATCTAAATCCAACATGCTTTGTATTAGCTCCTTGAAACTTGACAAAATAAAGGAGTTCTCAGTTTGGTCTCTATGGTTTGTTTCCTCTTCATGTACCCCAAGGCACAGACTGTGGAAAAGCACTTTCATTGAGAGGGGTTGCCAAACTTCTAAGAAATAACGAGTTTCCGAAATACCAGCAAATATTTTTTCACCCAATCTTGATGATACTTGTTGCTAATAATCAGTACACAAATCCCACTTGGCTCACCAAATTTAGTTCTTCTAGGTTGAAGCGTTCGTGTACAGTAGCAGTTTTTATATTTAGGTTTCCCTCTGTTCTCTCCTATACAGATAGATGAATTTGGAACTCTAAATCCAACATGGTTTGTAGTAGCTCTTTGAAACTTGAAAAAATAAAGGAGTTCTCAGTTTTGTCTCTATGGTTTGTTTTCTCTTCAAGTAGCTCTAGGCACAGACTGTGGAAAGCACTTTCATTGAGAGGGGTGTCCAAGCTTCTACGAAATAACGAGTTTCCGAAATACCAGCAAATATTTTTTTCACCCAATCTTGATGATACTTGGTGGTAATGATCAGTACACAAATCTCACTTGGCTCACCAAATTTTGTTCTTCTAGGTTGAAGCGTTCGTCTACAGTAGCAGTTTTTATATTTAGGTTTCCCTCTGTTCTCTCCTATATAGAAAGATGAATTTGGAACTCTAAATCCAACATGGTTTGTAGTAGCTCTTTGAAACTTGACAAAATAAAGGAGTTCTCATTTTTCTCGCTATGGTTTGTTTCCTCTTCAAGTAGCCCTAGGCACAGACTGTGGAAAAGCACTCTCATTGAGAGGGGTTGCCAAGCTTCTAAGAAATCACGAGTTTCCGAAATACCAGCAAATATTTGTTCACCCAATCTTGATGATACTTGTTGCTAATAATCAGTACACAAATCCCACTTGGCTCACCAAATTTAGTTCTTCTAGGTTGAAGCATTCGTGTACAGTAGCATTTTTTATATTTAGGTTTCCCTCTGTTCTCTCCTATACAGATAGATGTATTTGGAACTCTAAATCCAACATGGTTTGTAGTAGCTCTTTGAAACTTGACAAAATAAAGGAGTTCTCAGTTTTGTCTCTATGGTTTGTTTCCTCTTCAAGTAGCCCTAGGCACAGACTGTGGAAAGCACTTTCATTGAGAGGGGTTGCCAAGCTTCTACGAAATAACGAGTTTCCGAAATACCAGCAAATATTTTTTCACCCAATCTTGATAATACTTGGTGGTAATGATCAGTACACAAATCCCACTTGGCTCACCAAATTTTGTTCTTCTAGTTTGAAGCGTTCGTCTACAGTAGCAGTTTTTATATTTAGGTTTCACTCTGTTCTCTCCCATACAGATAGATGAATTTGGAACTCTAAATCCAATATGGTTTGTAGTAGCTCTTTTAAACTTGACAAAATAAAGGAGTTCTCAGTTTTGTCTCTATGGTTTGTTGCCTCTTAAAGTAGCCCTAGGCACAGACTGTGGAAAGAACTTTCATTGAGATGGTTTGCCAAGCTTCTAAGAAATAACGAGTTTCCGAAATACCAGCAAATATTTTCTCACACAATCTTGGTGATACTTGGTGGTAATGATCAGTACATAAATCAAACTTGGCTCACCAAATTTTGTTCTTCTAGGTTGAAGCGTTAGTCTACAGTAGCAGTTTTTATATTTAGGTTTCCCTCTGTTCTCTCCTATATAGATAGATGAATTTGGAACTCTAAATCCATAATGGTTTGTAGTAGCTCTTTGAAACTTGACAAAATAAAGGAGTTCTCAGATTTGTCTCTATGGTTTATTTCCTCTTCAAGTAGCCCTAGGCACAGACTGTGGAAAAGCACTTTCATTGAGAGGGGTTGCCAAGCTTCTAAGAAATAATGAGTTTCCGAAATACCAGCAAATATTTTTTCACCCAATCTTGATGATACTTGTTGCTAATGATCAGTACACAAATCCCACTTGGCTCACCAAATTTTTTTCTTCTTGGTTGAAGCGTTCGTGTACAGTAGCAGTTTTTATATTTAGGTTTCACTCTGTTCTCTCCTATACAGATAGATGAATTTGGAACTCTAAATCCAACATGGTTTGTAGTAGCTCTTTGAAACATGACAAAATAAAAGAGTTCTCAGATTTGTCTCTATGGTTTGTTTCCTCTTCAAGTAGCCCTAGGCACAGTCTGTGGAAAACCACTTTCATTGAGAGGGGTTGCCAAGCTTCTAAGAAATAACGCGTTTCCGAAATACCAGCAAATATTTTTTCACCCAATCTTGATGATACTTGGTGGTAATGATCAGTACACAAATCCCACTTGGCTTACCAAATTTTGTTCTTCTAGGTTGAAGCGTTCGTCTACAGTAGCAGTTTTTATATTTAGGTTTCCCTCTGTTCTCTCCTATATAGATAGATGAATTTGGAAATCTAAATCCAACATGCTTTGTATTAGCTCCTTGAAACTTGACAAAATAAAGGAGTTCTCAGTTTTGTCTCTATGGTGTGTTTCCTCTTCATGTACCCCAAGGCACAGACTGTGGAAAAGCACTTTCATTGAGAGGGGTTGCCAAACTTCTAAGAAATAACGAGTTTCTGAAATACCAGCAAATATTTTTTCACCCAATCTTGATGATACTTGTTGCTAATAATCAGTACACAAATCCCACTTGGCTCACCAAATTTAGTTCTTCTAGGTTGAAGCGTTCGTGTACAGTAGCAGTTTTTATATTTAGGTTTCCCTCTGTTCTCTCCTATTCAGATAGATGAATTTGGAACTCTAAATCCAACATGGTTTGTAGTAGCTCTTTGAAACTTGACAAAATAAAGGAGTTCTCAGTTTTGTCTCTATGGTTTGTTTTCTCTTCAAGTAGCCCTAGGCACAGACTGTGGAAAGCACTTTCATTGAGAGGGGTGTCCAAGCTTCTACGAAATAACGAGTTTCCGAAATACCAGCAAATATTTTTTCACCCAATCTTGATGACACTTGGTGGTAATGATCAGTACACAAATCCCACTTGGCTCACCAAATTTTGTTCTTCTTGGTTGAAGCGTTCGTGTACAGTAGCAGTTTTTATATTTAGGTTTCACTCTGTTCTCTCCTATACAGATAGATGAATTTGGAACTCTAAATCCAACATGGTTTGTAGTAGCTCTTTGAAACATGACAAAATAAAGGAGGTCTCAGATTTGTCTCTATGGTTTGTTTCCTCTTCAAGTAGCCCTAGGCACAGTCTGTGGAAAACCACTTTCATTGAGAGGGGTTGCCAAGCTTCTAAGAAATAACGCGTTTCCCAAATACAAGCAAATATTTTTTCACCCAATCTTGATGATACTTGTTGCTAATGATCAGTACACAAATCCCACTTGGCTCACCAAATTTTGTTCTTCTTGGTTGAAGCGTTCGTGTACAGTAGCAGTTTTTATATTTAGGTTTCACTCTGTTCTCTCCTATACAGATAGATGAATTTGGAACTCTAAATCCAACATGGTTTGTAGTAGCTCTTTGAAACTTGACAAAATAAAGGAGTTCTCAGATTTGTCTCTATGGTTTGTTTCCTCTTCAAGTAGCCCTAGGCACAGACTGTGGAAAAGCACTTTCATTGAGAGGGTTTGCCAAGCTTCTAAGAAATGACGAGTTTCCGAAATACCAGCAAATATTTTTTCACCCAATCTTGATGATACTTCGTGGTAATGATCAGTACACAAATCCCACTTGGCTCACCAAATTTTGTTCTCCTAGGTTGAAGCATTCGTCTACAGTAGCAGTTTTTATATTTAGGTTTCCCTCTGTTCTCTCCCATATAGATACTTGAATTTGGAACTCTAAATCCAACATGGTTTGTAGTAGCTCTTTGAAACTTGACAAAATAAAGGAGTTCTCAGTTTTGTCTCCTATGGTTTGTTGCTCTTAAGTAGCCCTAGGCACAGACTGTGGAAAGCCACTTTCTTGAGATGGTTTGCAATCTTCTAAGAAATAACGAGTTTCCGAAATACCAGCAAATATTTTTCACACAATCCTTGGTGATACTTGTGGTAATGATCAGTACATAAATCCCACTTGGCTCCACCAAATTTTGTTCTTCTAGGTTGAAGCGTTCGTCTACAGTAGCAGTTTTTATATTTAGGTTTCTCTCTGTTCTCTCCTATATAGATAGATGAATTTGGAACTCTAAATCCATAATGGTTTGTAGTAGCTCTTTGAAACTTGACAAAATAAAGGAGTTCTCAGATTTGTCTCTATGGTTTGTTTCCTCTTCAAAGTAGCCCTAGGCACAGACTGTGGAAAAGCACTTTCATTGAGAGGGTTGCCAATCTTCTAAGAAATAATGAGTTTCCGAAATACCAGCAAATAATTTTTCACCCAATCTTGATGATATTGGTGCTAATGATCAGTACACAAATCCCACTTGGCTCACCAAATTTTGTTCTTCTTGGTTGAAGCGTTCGTGTACAGTAGCAGTTTTTATATTTAGGTTTCACTCTGTTCTCTCCTATACAGATAGATGAATTTGGAACCTCTAAATCCAACATGGTTTGTAGTAGCTCTTTGAAACATGACAAAATAAAGGAGTTCTCAGATTTGTCTCTATGGTTTGTTTCCTCTTCAAGTAGCCCTAGGCACAGTCTGTGGAAAACCACTTTCATTGAGAGGGGTTGCCAAGCTTCTAAGAAATAACGCGTTTCCGAAATACCAGCAAATATTTTTTCACCCAATCTTGATGATACTTGGTGGTAATGATCAGTACAAAAATCCCACTTGGCTTACCAAATTTGTTCTTCTAGGTTGAAGCGTTAGTCTACAGTAGCAGTTTTTATATTTAGGTTTCCCTCTGTTCTCTCCTATATAGATAGATGAATTTGGAAATCTAAATCCAACATGCTTTGTATTAGCTCCTTGAAACTTGACAAAAAAAGGAGTTCTCAGTTTTGTCTCTATGGTTTGTTTCCTCTTCATGTACCCCAAGGCACAGACTGTGGAAAAGCACTTTCATTGAGAGGTGTTGCCAAACTTCTAAGAAATAACGAGTTTCCGAAATACCAGCAAATATTTTTTCACCCAATCTTGATGATACTTGTTGCTAATAATCAGTACACAAATCCCACTTGGCTCACCAAATTTAGTTCTTCTAGGTTGAAGCGTTCGTGTACAGTAGCAGTTTTTATATTTAGGTTTCCCTCTGTTCTCTCCTATACAGATAGATGAATTGGAACTTTAAATCCAACATGGTTTGTAGTAGCTCTGTGAAACTTGACAAATAAAGGAGTTGTCAGTTTTGTCTCTATGGTTTGTTTCCTCTTCAAGTAGCCCTAGGCACAGACTGTGGAAAAGCACTTTCATTGAGAGGGGTTCCCAAGCTTCTAAGAAATCACGAGTTTCCGAAATACCAGCAAATATTTTTTCACCCAATCTTGATGATACTTGGTGGTAATGATCAGTACACAAATCCCACTTGGCTCACCAAATTTTGTTCTTCTAGGTTGAAGCGTTCGTCTACAGTAGCAGTTTTATTTTTAGTTTCCCTCTGTTCTCTCCTATATAGAAAGATGAATTTGGAACTCTAAATCCAAGATGGTTTGTAGTAGCTCTTTGAAACTTGACAAAATAAAGGAGTTCTCAGATTTGTCTCTATGGTTTGTTTCCTCTTCAAGTAGCCCTAGGCACAGACTGTGGAAAAGCACTTTCATTGAGAGGTTTGCCCAAGCTTCAAAGAAAGACGAGTTCCGAAATACCAGCAATATTTTTTCACCCATCTTGATGATACTTCGTGGTAATGATCAGTACACAAATCCCACTTGGCTCACCAAATTTTGTTCTTCTAGGTTGAAGCATTCGTCTACAGTAGCAGTTTTTATATTTAGGTTTCCCTCTGTTCTCTCCTATAAAGATAGATGAATATGGAACTCTAAATCTAAAATGGTTTGTAGTAGCTCTTTGAAATTTGACAAAATAAAGGAGTTCTCAGTTTTGTCTCTATGGTTTGTTTCCTTTCAAGTAGCCCTAGGCACAGAATGTGGAAAAGCACTTTCATTGAGAGGGGTTGCAAGCTTCTAGGAATAATGAGTTCCCGAAATACCAGCAAATATTTTTTCACCAATCTTGATGATACTTGTTGCTAATGATCAGTACACAAATCCCACTAGGCTCACCAAATTTAGTTCTTCTTGGTTTAAGCGTTCGTGTATAGTTCCAGTTCTTTTATATTTAGGTTTCACTCTGTTCTCTCGTATACAGATAGATGAATTTGGAACTATAATCCAACATGGTTTGTAGTAGCTCTTTGAAACATGAAAAAATAAAGGAGTTCTCAGATTTGTCTCTATGCTTTGTTTCCTCTTCAAGTAGCCCTAGGCAAGTCTGTGGAAAACCACTTTCATTGAGAGGGGTTGCCAAGCTTCTAAGAAATAACGCGTTTCCGAAATACTAGCAAATATTTTTTACCCAATCTTGATGATACTTGGTGGTAATGATCAGTACACAAATCCCACTTGGCTTACCAAATTTTGTTCTTCTAGGTTGAAGCGTTCGTCTACAGTAGCAGTTTTATATTTAGGTTTCCCTCTGTTCTCTCCTATATAGATAGATGAATTTGGAAATCTAAATCCAACATGCTTTGTATTAGCTCCTTGAAACTTGACAAAATAAAGGAGTTCTCAGTTTGGTCTCTATGGTTTGTTTCCTCTTCATGTACCCCAAGGCACAGACTGTGGAAAAGCACTTTCATTGAGAGGGGTTGCCAAACTTCTAAGAAATAACGAGTTTCCGAAATACCAGCAAATATTTTTTCACCCAATCTTGATGATACTTGTTGCTAATAATCAGTACACAAATCCCACTTGGCTCACCAAATTTAGTTCTTCTAGGTTGAAGCGTTCGTGTACAGTAGCAGTTTTTATATTTAGGTTTCCCTCTGTTCTCTCCTATACAGATAGATGAATTTGGAACTCTAAATCCAACATGGTTTGTAGTAGCTCTTTGAAACTTGAAAAAATAAAGGAGTTCTCAGTTTTGTCTCTATGGTTTGTTTTCTCTTCAAGTAGCTCTAGGCACAGACTGTGGAAAGCACTTTCATTGAGAGGGGTGTCCAAGCTTCTACGAAATAACGAGTTTCCGAAATACCAGCAAATATTTTTTTCACCCAATCTTGATGATACTTGGTGGTAATGATCAGTACACAAATCTCACTTGGCTCACCAAATTTTGTTCTTCTAGGTTGAAGCGTTCGTCTACAGTAGCAGTTTTTATATTTAGGTTTCCCTCTGTTCTCTCCTATATAGAAAGATGAATTTGGAACTCTAAATCCAACATGGTTTGTAGTAGCTCTTTGAAACTTGACAAAATAAAGGAGTTCTCATTTTTCTCGCTATGGTTTGTTTCCTCTTCAAGTAGCCCTAGGCACAGACTGTGGAAAAGCACTCTCATTGAGAGGGGTTGCCAAGCTTCTAAGAAATCACGAGTTTCCGAAATACCAGCAAATATTTGTTCACCCAATCTTGATGATACTTGTTGCTAATAATCAGTACACAAATCCCACTTGGCTCACCAAATTTAGTTCTTCTAGGTTGAAGCATTCGTGTACAGTAGCATTTTTTATATTTAGGTTTCCCTCTGTTCTCTCCTATACAGATAGATGTATTTGGAACTCTAAATCCAACATGGTTTGTAGTAGCTCTTTGAAACTTGACAAAATAAAGGAGTTCTCAGTTTTGTCTCTATGGTTTGTTTCCTCTTCAAGTAGCCCTAGGCACAGACTGTGGAAAGCACTTTCATTGAGAGGGGTTGCCAAGCTTCTACGAAATAACGAGTTTCCGAAATACCAGCAAATATTTTTTCACCCAATCTTGATAATACTTGGTGGTAATGATCAGTACACAAATCCCACTTGGCTCACCAAATTTTGTTCTTCTAGTTTGAAGCGTTCGTCTACAGTAGCAGTTTTTATATTTAGGTTTCACTCTGTTCTCTCCCATACAGATAGATGAATTTGGAACTCTAAATCCAATATGGTTTGTAGTAGCTCTTTTAAACTTGACAAAATAAAGGAGTTCTCAGTTTTGTCTCTATGGTTTGTTGCCTCTTAAAGTAGCCCTAGGCACAGACTGTGGAAAGAACTTTCATTGAGATGGTTTGCCAAGCTTCTAAGAAATAACGAGTTTCCGAAATACCAGCAAATATTTTCTCACACAATCTTGGTGATACTTGGTGGTAATGATCAGTACATAAATCAAACTTGGCTCACCAAATTTTGTTCTTCTAGGTTGAAGCGTTAGTCTACAGTAGCAGTTTTTATATTTAGGTTTCCCTCTGTTCTCTCCTATATAGATAGATGAATTTGGAACTCTAAATCCATAATGGTTTGTAGTAGCTCTTTGAAACTTGACAAAATAAAGGAGTTCTCAGATTTGTCTCTATGGTTTATTTCCTCTTCAAGTAGCCCTAGGCACAGACTGTGGAAAAGCACTTTCATTGAGAGGGGTTGCCAAGCTTCTAAGAAATAATGAGTTTCCGAAATACCAGCAAATATTTTTTCACCCAATCTTGATGATACTTGTTGCTAATGATCAGTACACAAATCCCACTTGGCTCACCAAATTTTTTTCTTCTTGGTTGAAGCGTTCGTGTACAGTAGCAGTTTTTATATTTAGGTTTCACTCTGTTCTCTCCTATACAGATAGATGAATTTGGAACTCTAAATCCAACATGGTTTGTAGTAGCTCTTTGAAACATGACAAAATAAAAGAGTTCTCAGATTTGTCTCTATGGTTTGTTTCCTCTTCAAGTAGCCCTAGGCACAGTCTGTGGAAAACCACTTTCATTGAGAGGGGTTGCCAAGCTTCTAAGAAATAACGCGTTTCCGAAATACCAGCAAATATTTTTTCACCCAATCTTGATGATACTTGGTGGTAATGATCAGTACACAAATCCCACTTGGCTTACCAAATTTTGTTCTTCTAGGTTGAAGCGTTCGTCTACAGTAGCAGTTTTTATATTTAGGTTTCCCTCTGTTCTCTCCTATATAGATAGATGAATTTGGAAATCTAAATCCAACATGCTTTGTATTAGCTCCTTGAAACTTGACAAAATAAAGGAGTTCTCAGTTTTGTCTCTATGGTGTGTTTCCTCTTCATGTACCCCAAGGCACAGACTGTGGAAAAGCACTTTCATTGAGAGGGGTTGCCAAACTTCTAAGAAATAACGAGTTTCTGAAATACCAGCAAATATTTTTTCACCCAATCTTGATGATACTTGTTGCTAATAATCAGTACACAAATCCCACTTGGCTCACCAAATTTAGTTCTTCTAGGTTGAAGCGTTCGTGTACAGTAGCAGTTTTTATATTTAGGTTTCCCTCTGTTCTCTCCTATTCAGATAGATGAATTTGGAACTCTAAATCCAACATGGTTTGTAGTAGCTCTTTGAAACTTGACAAAATAAAGGAGTTCTCAGTTTTGTCTCTATGGTTTGTTTTCTCTTCAAGTAGCCCTAGGCACAGACTGTGGAAAGCACTTTCATTGAGAGGGGTGTCCAAGCTTCTACGAAATAACGAGTTTCCGAAATACCAGCAAATATTTTTTCACCCAATCTTGATGACACTTGGTGGTAATGATCAGTACACAAATCCCACTTGGCTCACCAAATTTTGTTCTTCTAGGTTGAAGCGTTCGTCTACAGTAGCAGTTTTTATATTTAGGTTTCCCTCTGTTCTCTCCTATATAGAAAGATGAATTTGGAACTCTAAATCCAACATGGTTTGTAGTAGCTCTTTGAAACTTGACAAAATAAAGGAGTTCTCATTTTTGTCGCTATGGTTTGTTTCCTCTTCAAGTAGCCCTAGGCACAGACTGTGGAAAAGCACTCTCATTGAGAGGGGTTGCCAAGCTTCTAAGAAATCACGAGTTTCCGAAATACCAGCAAATATTTTTTCACCCAATCTTGATGATACTTGTTGCTAATAATCAGTACACAAATCCCACTTGGCTCACCAAATTTAGTTCTTCTAGGTTGAAGCATTCGTGTACAGTAGCATTTTTTATATTTAGGTTTCCCTCTATTCTCTCCTATACAGATAGATGTATTTGGAACTCTAAATCCAACATGGTTTGTAGTAGCTCTTTGAAACTTGACAAAATAAAGGAGTTCTCAGTTTTGTCTCTATGGTTTGTTTCCTCTTCAAGTATCCCTAGGCACAGACTGTGGAAAGCACTTTCATTGAGATGGTTTGCCAAGCTTCTAAGAAATAACGAGTTTCCGAAATACCAGCAAATATTTTCTCACACAATCTTGGTGATACTTGGTGGTAATGATCAGTACATAAATCCCACTTGGCTCACCAAATTTTGTTCTTCTAGGTTGAAGCGTTCGTCTACAGTAGCAGTTTTTATATTTAGGTTTCTCTCTGTTCTCTCCTATATAGATAGATGATTTTGGAACTCTAAATCCATAATGGTTTGTAGTAGCTCTTTGAAACTTGACAAAATAAAGGAGTTCTCAGATTTGTCTCTATGGTTTGTTTCCTCTTCAAGTAGCCCTAGGCACAGACTGTGGAAAAGCACTTTCATTGAGAGGGGTTGCCAAGCTTCTAAGAAATAATGAGTTTCCGAAATACCAGCAAATATTTTTTCACCCAATCTTGATGATACTTGTTGCTAATGATCAGTACACAAATCCCACTTGGCTCACCAAATTTTGTTCTTCTTGGTTGAAGCGTTCGTGAACAGTAGCAGTTTTTATATTTAGGTTTCACTCTGTTCTCTCCTATACAGATAGATGAATTTGGAACTCTAAATCCAACATGGTTTGTAGTAGCTCTTTGAAACATGACAAAATAAAGAGTTCTCAGATTTGTCTCTATGGTTTGTTTCCTCTTCAAATAGCCCTAGGCACAGTCTGTGGAAAACCACTTTCATTGAGAGGGGTTGCCAAGCTTCTAAGAAATAACGCGTTTCCGAAATACCAGCAAATATTTTTTCACCCAATCTTGATGATACTTGGTGGTAATTATCAGTACACAAATCCCACTTGGCTTACCAAATTTTGTTCTTCTAGGTTGAAGCGTTCGTCTACAGTAGCAGTTTTTATATTTAGGTTTCCCTCTGTTCTCTCCTATATAGATAGATGAATTTGGAAATCTAAATCCAACATGCTTTGTATTAGCTCCATGAAACTTGACAAAATAAAGGAGTTCTCAGTTTTGTCTCTATGGTTTGTTTCCTCTTCATGTACCCCAAGGCACAGACTGTGGAAAAGCACTTTCATTGAGAGGTGTTGCCAAACTTCTAAGAAATAACGAGTTTCCGAAATACCAGCAAATATTTTTTCACCCAATCTTGATGATACTTGTTGCTAATAATCAGTACACAAATCCCACTTGGCTCACCAAATTTAGTTCTTCTAGGTTGAAGCGTTCGTGTACAGTAGCAGTATTTATATTTAGGTTTCCCTCTGTTCTCTCCTATACAGATAGATGAATTTGGAACTCTAAATCAAACATGGTTTGTAGTAGCTCTCTGAAACTTGACAAAATAAAGGAGTTCTCAGTTTTGTCTCTATGGTTTGTTTTCTCTTCAAGTAGCCCTAGGCACAGACTGTGGAAAGCACTTTCATTGAGAGGGGTGTCCAAGCTTCTACGAAATAACGAGTTTCCGAAATACCAGCAAATATTTTTTCACCCAATCTTGATAATACTTGGTGGTAATGATCAGTACACAAATCCCACTAGGCTCACTAAATTTTGTTCTTCTAGATTGAAGCGTTCGTCTACAGTAGCAGTTTTTATATTTAGGTTTCCCTCTGTTCTCTCCCATATAGATAGATAAATTTGGAACTCTAAATACAACATGGTTTGTAGTAGCTCTTTGAAACTTGACAAAATAAAGGAGTTCTCAGTTTTGTCTCTATGGTTTGTTTCCTCTTCAAGTAGCACTAGGCACAGACTTTGGAAAGCACTTTCATTGAGAGGGGTTGCCAAGTCTACGAAAAAACGAGTTTCCGAAATACCAGCAAATATTTTTTCACCCAATCTTGATGATACTTGGTGGTAATGATCAGTACACAAATCCCACTTGGCTCACCAAATTTTGTTCTTCTAGGTTGAAGCGTTCGTCTACAGTAGCAGTTTTTATATTTAGGTTTCCCTCTGTTCTCTCCTATAAAAAGATGAATTTGGAATTCTAAATCCAACATGATTTGTAGTAGCTCTTTGAAACTTGACAAAATAAAGGAGTTCTCAGTTTTGTCTCTTTGGTTTGTTTCCTCTTCAAGTAGCCCTAGGCACAGACTGTGGAAAAGCACTCTCATTGAGAGGGGTTGCCAAGCTTCTAAGAAATCACGAGTTTCCGAAATACCAGCAAATATTTTTTCACCCAATCTTGATGATACTTGTTGCTAATAATCAGTACACAAATCCCACTTGGCTCACCAAATTTAGTTCTTCTAGGTTGAAGCATTCGTGTACAGTAGCATTTTTTATATTTAGGTTTCCCTCTGTTCTCTCCTATACAGATAGATGTATTTGGAACTCTAAATCCAACATGGTTTGTAGTAGCTCTTTGAAACTTGACAAAATAAAGGAGTTCTCAGTTTTGTCTCTATGGTTTGTTTCCTCTTCAGGTATCCCTAGGCACAGACTGTGGAAAGCACTTTCATTGAGAGGGGTTGCCAAGCTTCTACGAAATAACGAGTTTCCGAAATACCAGCAAATATTTTTTCACCCAATCTTGATAATACTTGGTGGTAATGATCAGTACACAAATCCCACTTGGCTCACCAAATTTTGTTCTTCTAGGTTGAAGCGTTCGTCTACAGTAGCAGTTTTTATATTGTAGGTTTCACTCTGTTCTCTCCCATACAGATAGATGAATTTGGAACTCTAAATCCAATATGGTTTGTAGTAGCTCTTTTAAACTTGACAAAATAAAGGAGTTCTCAGTTTTGTCTCTATGGTTTGTTGCCTCTTAAAGTAGCCCTAGGCACAGACTGTGGAAAGCACTTTCATTGAGATGGTTTGCCAAGCTTCTAAGAAATAACGAGTTTCCGAAATACCAGCAAATATTTTCTCACACAATCTTGGTGATACTTGGTGGTAATGATCAGTACACAAATCCCACTTGGCTCACCAAATTTTGTTCTTCTTGGTTGAAGCGTTCGTGAACAGTAGCAGTTTTTATATTTAGGTTTCACTCTGTTCTCTCCTATACAGATAGATGAATTTGGAACTCTAAATCCAACATGGTTTGTAGTAGCTCTTTGAAACATGACAAAATAAAGAGTTCTCAGATTTGTCTCTATGGTTTGTTTCCTCTTCAAATAGCCCTAGGCACAGTCTGTGGAAAACCACTTTCATTGAGAGGGGTGTCCAAGCTTCTACGAAATAACGAGTTTCCGAAATACCAGCAAATATTTTTTCACCCAATCTTGATAATACTTGGTGGTAATGATCAGTACACAAATCCCACTTGGCTCACTAAATTTTGTTCTTCTAGATTGAAGCGTTCGTCTACAGTAGCAGTTTTTATATTTAGGTTTCCCTCTGTTCTCTCCCATATAGATAGATAAATTTGGAACTCTAAATACAACATGGTTTGTAGTAGCTCTTTGAAACTTGACAAAATAAAGGAGTTCTCAATTTTGTCTCTATGGTTTGTTTCCTCTTCAAGTAGCACTAGGCACAGACTTTGGAAAGCACTTTCATTGAGAGGGGTTGCCAAGTCTACGAAATAACGAGTTTCCGAAATACCAGCAAATATTTTTTCACCAATCTTGATGATACTTTGTGGTAATGATCAGTACACAAATCCCACTTGGCTCACCAAATTTTGTTCTTCTAGGTTGAAGTGTTCGTCTACAGTAGCAGTTTTTATATTTAGGTTTCCCTCTGTTCTCTCCTATTTAGAAAGATGAATTTGGAACTCTAAATCCAACATGGTTTGTAGTAGCTCTTTGAAACTTGACAAAATAAAGGAGTTCTCATTTTTGTCGCTATGGTTTGTTTCCTCTTCAAGTAGCCCTAGGCACAGACTGTGGAAAAGCACTCTCATTGAGAGGGGTTGCCAAGCTTCTAAGAAATCACGAGTTTCCGAAATACCAGCAAATATTTTTTCACCCAATCTTGATGATACTTGTTGCTAATAATCAGTACACAAATCCCACTTGGCTCACCAAATTTAGTTCTTCTAGGTTGAAGCATTCGTGTACAGTAGCATTTTTTATATGTAGGTTTCCCTCTGTTCTCTCCTATACAGATAGATGTATTTGGAACTCTAAATCCAACATGGTTTGTAGTAGCTCTTTGAAACTTTACAAAATAAAGGAGTTCTCAGATTTGTCTCTATGGTTTGTTTCCTCTTCAAGTAGCCCTAGGCACAGACCGTGGAAAAAGCACTTTCATTGAGAGGGGTTGCCAAGCTTCTACGAAATAACGAGTTTCCGAAATACTAGCAAATATTTTTTCACCCAATCTTGATGATACTTGTTGCTAATGGTCAGTACACAAATCCCACTTAGCTCACCGAATTTTGTTCTTCTAGGTTGAAACGTTTGTGTACAGTAGCAGTTTTTATATTTAGGTTTCCCTCTGTTCTCTCCTATACAGATAGATGAATTTGGAACTCTAAATCCAACATGGTTTGTAGTAGCTCTTTGAAACTTGACAAAATAAAGGAGTTCTCAGTTTTGTCTCTATGGTTTTTTTCCTGTTCAAGTAGCCCTAGGCACAGACTCTGGAAAAGCACTTTCATTGAGAGGGGTTGCCAACCTTCTAAGAAATTACGAGTTTCCGAAATACCAGCAAATATTTTTTCACCCAATCTTGATGATACTTGGTGCTAATGATCAGTACACAAATCCCACTTGGCTCACCAAATTTTGTTCTTCTAGGTTGAAGCTTTTGTCTACAGTAGCAGTTTTTATATTTAGGTTTCCCTCTGTTCTCTCCTATATAGAAAGATGAATTTGGAACTCTAAATCCAACAAGTTTGTAGTAGCTCTTTGAAACATGACAAAATAAAGGAGTTCTCAGTTTTGTGGCTATGGTTTGTTTCCTCTTCAAGTAGCCCTAGGCACAGACTGTGGAAAGCACTTTCATTGAGATGTGTTGCCAAGCTTCAAGAAATAACGAGTTTCCGAAATACCAGCAAATATTTTTTCACCTAATCTTGATAATACTTGGTGGTAATGATCAGTACACAAATCCCACTTGGCTCACCAAATTTTGTTTTTCTTGGTTGAAGCGTTCCTGTACAGTAGCGGTTTTTATATTTAGGTTTTACTCTGTTCTCTCCTATACAGATAGATGAATTTGGAACTCTAAATCCAACATGGTTTGTAGTAGCTCTTTGAAACTTGTCAAAATAAAGGAGTTGTCAGTTTTGTCTCTATGGTTTGTTTCCTCTTCAAGTAGCCCTAGGCACAGACTGTGGAAAAGCACTTTCATTGAGAGGGGTTCCCAAGCTTCTAAGAAATCACGAGTTTCCGAAATACCAGCAAATATTTTTTCACCCAATCTTGATCATACTTGGTGGTATTGATCAG
>NW_027517060.1:0-49107 GCF_048772815.1 Callospermophilus lateralis | reverse complement strand
GCTAGCAAAAACCCTGTTTCATTTAGAGTTCCCAACACATCTATCTATATAGGAGAAAACAGAGTGAAACCTAAAAATTCAAACTCTTACTGGAAACGAACGCTTCAACCTAGAAGAGTGAAAATTGGGCGGCCTAGTGGACTTAGTGAACTGATCATTACCACAGAGAATCATCATGATTGGGTGAAAAATGTTTGCCGAGATTTCAGAAAACCAGTAATTTTGGACGCTTGGCAAACGTTTCCAATGAAAGTGTATTTAGGCAGTCTCTAGTTAGGGCTGCTACAAGAGGAAACAAACCATGGAGACAGAACCTAAAACTACTTTATTTTGTCAATTTTCAAAGAGCTAGCACAAACCGTGTTTCATTTAGAGTTCCCAACACATCTATCTATATAGGAGAAAACAGAGTGAAACCTAAAAATTCAAACTCTTACTGGAAACAAACGCTTCAACCTAGAAGAGTGAAAATTGGGCGGCCAAGTGGACGTAGTGAACTGATCATTACTACAGAGAATCATCAAGATTGGGTGAAAAAATGTTTGCCGAGATTTCAGAAAACCAGTACTTTTGGACGCTTGGCACACGTTTCCAATGAAAGTGTATTTAGGCAGTCTATAGTTAGGGCTGCTTCAAGAGAAAACAAACCATAGAGACAGAACCTAAATCTACTTTATTTTGTCAATTTTCAAAGAGCTAGCACAAACCGTGTTTCATTTAGAGTTCCAAACACATCTATCTATATAGGAGAAAACACAGTGAAACCTAAAAATTCAAACTATTACTGGAAACGAACGCTTCAACTTAGAAGAGTGAAAATTGGGAAGCCAAGTTTACATAGTGAACTGATCACTACCACAGAGAATCATCCAGATTGGGTGAAAAAATGTTTGCCGAGATTTCAGAAAACCAGTAATTTTGGACGCTTGGCACACGTTTCCAATTAAAGTGTATTTAGGCAGTCTCCAGTTAGGGCTGCTTGAAGAGGAAACAAACCATAGAGACAGAACCTAAAACTACTTTATTTTGTCAATTTTCAAAGAGCTAGCACAAACCGTGTTTCATTTAGAGTTCCCAACACATCTATCTGTATAGGAGAAAACAGAGTGAAACCTAAAAATTCAAACTCTTAGTGGAAACGAACGCTTCAACCTAGAAGAGTGAAAATTGGGCAGCCAAGTGGACTTAGTGAACTGATCACAACCTCAGAGAATCATCAAGATTGGGTGAAAAAAATTTTGCCGAGATTTCAGAAAACCAGTACTTTTGGACGCTTGGCACACCTTTCCAATGAAAGTGTATTTAGGCAGTCTCTAGTTAGGGCTGCTTCAAGAGGAAACAAATCATAGAGACAGAACTTAGAACTACTTTATTTTGTCAATTTTCAAAGAGCTAGCACAAACCGTGTTTCATTTAGAGTTCCCAACACATCTATCTATATAAGAGAAAACAGAGTGAAACCTAAAAATTCAAACTCTTACTGGAAACGAACGCTTCAACCTAGAAGAGTGAAAATTGGGCGGCCAAGTGGACTTAGTGAACTGATCATTACCACAGAGAATCATCAAGATTGGGTGAAAAAAATTTTGCCGAGATTTCAGAAAACAAGTACTTTTGGACGCTTGGCACACGTTTCCAATGAATGTGTATTTAGGCAGTCTCTAGTTAGGACTGCTTCAAGAGAAAACAAACCATAGAGACAGAACCTAAATCTATTTTATTTTGTCAATTTTCAAAGAGCTAGCACAAACCGTGTTTCATTTAGAGTTCCAAACACATCTATCTATATAGGAGAAAACACAGTAAAACCTAAAAATTCAAACTATTACTGGACACGAACGCTTCAACCTAGAAGAGTGAAAATTGGGAAGCCAAGATGACTTAGTGAAATGATCACTACCACAGAGAATCATCCAGATTGGGTGAAAAAATGTTTGCCGAGATTTCAGAAAACCAGTACTTTTGGACGCTTGGCACACCTTTCCAATGAAAGTGTATTTAGGCAGTCTCTAGTTAGGGCTGCTTCAAGAGAAAACAAACCATAGAGACAGAACCTAAATCTACTTTATTTTGTCAATTTTCAAAGAGCTAGCACAAACCGTGTTTCATTTAGAGTTCCCAACACATCTATCTATATAGGAGAAAACACAGTGATACCTAAAAATTCAAACTCTTACTGGAAACGAACGCTTCAACCTAGAATAGTGAAAATTGGGCAGCCAAGTGGGCTTAGTGAACTGATCATTACCACAATGTCTCATCAAGATTGGGTGAAAAAAGGTTTGCCGAGATTTCAGAAAACAAGTACTTTTGGACGCTTGGCACACCTTTCCAATGAAAATGTCTTTAGGCAGTCTCTGCTTAGGGCTGCTTCAAGAGGAAACAAACCTTAGAGACAGAACTTAGAACTACTTTATTTTGTCAATTTTCAAAGAGCTAGCACAAACCGTGTTTCATTTAGAGTTCCCAACACATCTATCTATATAGGAGAAAACAGATTGAAACCTAAAAATTCAAACTCTTACTGGAAACGAACGCTTCAACCTAGAAGAGTGAAAATTGGGCGGCCAAGTGTACTTAAGGAACTGATCACTACCACAGAGAATCATCCAGATTGGGTGAAAAAATGTTTGCCGGGATTTCAGAAAACCAGTACTTTTGGACGCTTGGCTCACGTTTCCAATGAAAGTGTATTTAGGCAGTCTCCAGTTAGGGCTGCTTGAAGAGGAAACAAACCATAGAGACAGAACCTAAAACAATTTTATTTTGTCAATTTTCAAAGAGATAGCACAAACCGTGTATCATTTAGAGTTCCCAACACATCTATCTATATAGGAGAAAACAGAGTGAAACCTAAAAATTCTAACTCTTACTGGAAACGAACGCTTCAACCTAGAAGAGTGAATGTTGGGCGGCGAAGTGGACTTAGTGAACTGATCACTACCACAGAGAATCATCAAGATTGGGTGAAAAAATGTTTGCCGAGATTTCAGAAAACAAGTTCTTTTGGACGCTTGGCACACCTTTAGAAATGAAAGTGTACTTAGGCAGTCTCTAGTTAGGGCTGCTTCAAGAGGAAACAAACCATGGAGACAGAACCTAAAACTACTTTATTTTGTCAATTTTCAAAGAGCTAGCACAAACCGTGTTTCATTTAGAGTTCCCAACACATCTATCTATATAGGAGAAAACACAGTGAAACCTAAAAATTCAAACTCTTACTGGAAACGAACGCTTCAACCTAGAATAGTGAAAATTGGGCAGCCAAGTGGGCTTAGTGAACTGATCATTACCACAATGTCTCATCAAGAATGGGTGAAAAAATGTTTGCTGAGATTTCAGAAAACCAGTACTTTTGGACGCTTGGCACACCTTTCCAATGAAAATGTCTTTTGGCAGTCTCTGCTTAGGGCTGCTTCAGGAGGAAACAAACCTTAGAGACAGAACTTAGAACTACTTTATTTTGTCAATTTTCAAAGAGCTAGCACAAACCGTGTTTCATTTAGAGTTCCCAACACATCTATCTATATAGGAGAAAACAGAGTGAAACCTAAAAATTCAAACTCTTACTGGAAACGAACGCTTCAACCTAGAAGAGTGAAAATTGGGCGGCCAAGTGGACTTAGTGAACTGATCATTACCACAGAGAATCATCAAGATTGGGTGAAAAAATGTTTGCCGAGATTTCAGAAAACCATTACTTTTGGACGCTTGTCACACGTTTCCAATGAAAGTGTATTTAGGCAGTCTCTAGTTAGGGCTGCTTCAACAGGAAACAAACCATGGAGACAGAACCTAAAACTAATTTATTTTGTCAATTTTCAAAGAGCTAGCACGAACCGTGTTTCATTTAGAGTTCCCAACACATCTATCTATATAGGAGAAAACAGAGTGAAACCTAAAAATTCAAACTCTTACTGGAAACGAACGCTTCAACCTAGAAGAGTGAAAATTAGGCGGCCAAGTGGACGTAGTGAACTGATCATTACCACAGAGAATAATCAAGATTGGGTGAAAAAATGTTTGCTGAGATTTCAGAAAACCAGTACTTTTGGACGCTTGGCACACCTTTCCAATGAAAGTGTATTTAGGCAGTCTCTAGTTAGGGCTGCTTCAAGAGGAAACAAACCATAGAGACAGAACTTAGAACTACTTTATTTTGTCAATTTTCAAAGAGCTAGCACAAACCGTGTTTCATTTAGAGTTCCCAACACATTATCTATATAGGAGAAAACAGAGTGAAACCTAAAAATTCAAACTCTTACTGGAAACGAACGCTTCAACCTAGAAGAATGAAAATTGGGCGGCCAAGTGGACTTAGGGAACTGATCACTACCACAGAGAATCATCCAGATTGGGTGAAAAAATGTTTGCCGGGATTTCAGAAAACCAGTACTTTTGGACGCTTGGCACACCTTTCCAATGAAAGTGTATTTAGGCAGTCTCCAGTTAGGGCTGCTTGAAGAGGAAACAAACCATAGAGACAGAACCTAAAACAACTTTATTTTGTCAATTTTGAAAGAGCTAGCACAAACCGTGTTTCATTTAGAGTTCCCAACACATCTATCTATATAGGAGAAAACAGAGTGAAACCTAAAAATTCAAACTCTTACTGGAAACGAACGCTTCAACCTAGAAGAGTGAATATTGGGTGGCGAAGTGGACTTAGTGAACTGATCACTACCACAGAGAATCATCAAGATTGGGTGAAAAAATTTTTGCCGAGATTTCAGAAAACCAGTTCTTTTGGACGCTTGGCACACCTTTCCAATGAAAGTGTACTTAGGCAGTCTCTAGTTAGGGCTGCTTCAACAGGAAACAAACCATGGAGACAGAACCTAAAACTACTTTATTTTGTCAATTTTCAAAGAGCTAGCACAAACTGTGTTTCATTTAGAGTTCCCAACACATCTATCTATATAGGAGAAAACACAGTGAAACCTAAAAATTCAAACTCTTACTGGAAACGAACGCTTCAACCTAGAATAGTGAAAATTGGGCAGCCAAGTGGGCTTAGTGAACTGATCATTACCACAAAGTCTCATCAAGATTGGGTGAAAAAAGGTTTGCCGAGATTTCAGAAAACCAGTACTTTTGGACGCTTGGCACACCTTTCCAATGAAAATGTCTTTAGGCAGTCTCTGCTTAGGGCTGCTTCAAGATTAAACAAACCTTAGAGACAGAACTTAGAACTACTTTATTTTGTCAATTTTCAAAGAGCTAGCACAAACCGTGTTTCATTTAGTGTTCCCAACACATCTATCTATATAGGAGAAAACAGAGTGAAACCTAAAAATTCAAACTCTTACTGGAAACGAACGCTTCAACCTAGAAGAGTGAAAATTGGGCGGCAAAGTGGACTTAGTGAACTGATCATTACCACAGAGAATCATCAAGATTGGGTGAAAAAATGTTTGCCGAGATTTCAGAAAACCAGTACTTTTGGACGCTTGGCACACGTTTCCAATGAAAGTGTATTTAGGCAGTCTCTAGTTAGGGCTGCTTCAAGAGAAAACAAACCATAGAGACAGAACCTAAATCTATTTTATTTTGTCAATTTTCAAAGAGCTAGCACAAACCCTGTTTCATTTAGAGTTCCAAACACATCTATCTATATAGGAGAAAACACAGTGAAACCTAAAAATTCAAACTATTACTGGACACGAACGCTTCAACCTAGAAGAGTGAAAATTGGGAAGCCAAGTTGACTTAGTGAACTGATCACTACCACAGAGAATCATCAAGATTGGGTGAAAAAATGTTTGCCGAGATTTCAGAAATCCAGTTCTTTTGGACGCTTGGCACACCTTTCCAATGAAAGTGCACTTAGGTAGTCTCTAGTTAGGGCTGCTTCAAGAGGAAACAAACCATGGAGACAGAACCTAAAACTACTTTATTTTGTCAATTTTCAAAGAGCTAGCACAAACCGTGTTTCATTTAGAGTTCCCAACACATCTATCTATATAGGAGAAAACACAGTGAAACCTAAAAATTCAAACTCTTACTGGAAACGAACGCTTCAACCTAGAAGAGTGAAAATTGGGCGGCAAAGTGGACTTAGTGAACTGATCATTACCACAGAGAATCATCAAGATTGGGTGAAAAAATGTTTGCCGAGATTTCAGAAAACCAGTACTTTTGGACGCTTGGCACACGTTTCCAATGAAAGTGTATTTAGGCAGTCTCTAGTTAGGGCTGCTTCAAGAGAAAAAAACCATAGAGACAGAACCTAAATCTCCTTTATTTTGTCAATTTTCAAAGAGCTAGCACAAACCGTGTTTCATTTAGAGTTCCAAACACATCTATCTATATAGGAGAAAACACAGTGAAACCTAAAAATTCATACTATTACTGGAAACGAACGCTTCAACCTAGAAGAGTGAAATTTGGGAAGCCAAGTTGACTTAGTGAACTGATCACTACCACAGAGAATCATCCAGATTGGGTGAAAAAATGTTTGCCGAGATTTCAGAAAACCAGTACTTTTGGACGCTTGGCACACGTTTCCAATGAAAGTGTATTTAGGCAGTCTCCAGTTAGGGCTGCTTCAAGAGAAAACAAACCATAGAGACAGAACCTAAATCTACTTTATTTTGTCAATTTTCAAAGAGCTAGCACAAACCGTGTTTCATTTAGAGTTCCAAACACTTCTATCTATATAGGAGAAAACAGAGTGAAACCTAAAAATTCAAACTCTTACTGGAAACGAACGGTTCAACCTAGAATAGTGAAAATTGGGCAGCCAAGTGGGCTTAGTGAACTGATCATTACCACAATGTCTCATCAAGATTGGGTGAAAAAAGGTTTGCCGAGATTTCAGAAAACCAGTACTTTTGGACGCTTGGCACACCTTTCCAATGAAAATGTCTTTATCCAGTCTCTGCTTAGGGCTGCTTCAAGAGGAAACAAACCTTAGAGACAGAACTTAGAACTACTGTATTTTGTCAATTTTCAAAGAGCTAGCACAAACCGTGTTTCATTTAGAGTTCCCAACACATCTATCTATATAGGAGAAAACAGAGTGAAACCTAAAAATTCAAACTCTTACTGAAAACGAACGCTTCAACCTAGAAGAGTGAAAATTGGTCGGCCAAGTGGACTTAGTGAACTGATCATGACCACAGAGAATCATCAAGGTTGGGTGAAAAAAGGTTTGCCGAGATTTCAGAAAACCAGTGATTTTGGACGCTAGGCACACCTTTCCAATGAAAGTGTACTTAGGCAGTCTCTAGTTAGGGCTGCTTCAAGAGGAAACAAACCATGGAGACAGAACTTAGAACTACTTTATTTTGTCAATTTTCAAAGAGCTAGCACAAACCGTGTTTCATAGAGTTCCCAACACATCTATCTATATAGGAGAAAACAGAGTGAAACCTAAAAATTCAAACTCTTACTGGAAACGAACGCTTCAACCTAGAAGAGTGAAAATTGGGCGGCCAAGTGGACTTAGTGAACTGATCATTACCACAAAGAATCATCAAGATTGGGTGAAAAAATGTTTGCCGAGATTTCAGAAAACCAGTACTTTTGGACGCTTGTCACACGTTTCCAATGAAAGTGTATTTAGGCAGTCTCTAGTTAGGGCTGCTTCAAGAGGAAACAAACCATGGAGACAGAACCTAAAACTACTTTATTTTGTCAATTTTCAAAGAGCTAGCACAAACCGTGTTTCATTTAGAGTTCCCAACACATCTATCTATATAGGAGAAAACAGAGTGAAACCTAAAAATTCAAACTATTAGTGGAAACGAACGCTTCAACCTAGATTAGTGAAAATTGGGCAGCCAAGTGGGCTTAGTGAACTGATCATTACCACAATGTCTCATCAAGATTGGGTGAAAAAAGGTTTGCCGAGATTTCAGAAAACCAGTACTTTTGGACGCTTGGCACACCTTTCCAATGAAAATGTCTTTAGGCAGTCTCTGCTTAGGGCTGCTTCAAGATTAAACAAACCTTAGAGACAGAACTTAGAACTACTTTATTTTGTCAATTTTCAAAGAGCTAGCACAAACCGTGTTTCATTTAGAGTTCCCAACACATCTATCTATATAGGAGAAAACAGAGTGAAACCTAAAAATTCAAACTCTTACTGGAAACGAACGCTTCAACCTAGAAGAGTGAAAATTGGGAATCCAAGTTGACTTAGTGAACTGATCACTACCACAGAGAATCATCCAGATTGGGTGAAAAAATATTTGCCGAGATTTCAGAAAACCAGTACTTTTGGACGCTTGGCACACGTTTCCAATGAAAGTGTATTTAGGCAGTCTTCAGTTAGGGCTGCTTGAAGAGGAAACAAACCATAGAGACAGAACCTAAAACTACTTTGTTTTGTCAATTTTCAAAGAGCTGGCACAAACCGTGTTTCATTTAGAGTTCCCAACACATCTATCTATATACTAGAAAACAGAGTGAAACCTAAAAATTCAAACTCCTACTGGAAAGGAACGCTTCAACCTAGAAGAGTGAATATTGGGCAGCCAAGTGGGCTTAGTGAACTGATCATTACCACAGAGAATCATCAAGATTGGGTGAAAAAATGTTTGCCGAGATTTCAGAAAACCAGTGATTTTGGACGCTTGGCACTCCTTTCCAATGAAAGTGTACTTAGGCAGTCTCTAGTTAGGGCTGCTTAAAGAGGAAACAAACCATGGAGACAGAACCTAAAGCTACTTTATTTTGTCCATTTTCAAAGAGCTAGCACAAACCGTGTTTCATTTAGAGTTCCAAACACATCTATCTATATAGGAGAAAACACAGTGAAACCTAAAAATTCAAACTCTTACTGGAAACGAACGCTTCAACCTAGAATAGTGAAAATTGGGCCGCCAAGTGGGCTTAGTGAACTGATCATTACCACAATGTCTCATCAAGATTGGGTGAAAAAAGGTTTGCCGAGATTTCAGAAAACCAGTACTTTTGGACGCTTGGCACACCTTTCCAATGAAAATGTCTTTAGGCAGTCTCTGCTTAGGGCTGCTTCAAGATTAAACAAACCTTAGAGACAGAACTTAGAACTACTTTATTTTGTCAATTTTCAAAGAGCTAGCACAAATCGTGTTTCATTTAGTGTTCCCAACACATCTATCTATATAGGAGAAAACAGAGTGAAACCTAAAAATTCAAACTCTTACTGGAAACGAACGCTTCAACCTAGAAGAGTGAAAATTGGGCGGCAAAGTGGACTTAGTGAACTGATCATTACCACAGAGAATCATCAAGATTGGGTGAAAAAATGTTTGCCGAGATTTCAGAAAACCAGTACTTTTGGACGCTTGGCACACGTTTCCAATGAAAGTGTATTTAGGCAGTCTCTAGTTAGGGCTGCTTCAAGAGAAAACAAACCATAGAGACAGAACGTAAATTTCCTTTATTTTGTCAATTTTCAAAGAGCTAGCACAAACCGTGTTTCATTTAGAGTTCCAAACACATCTATCTATATAGGAGAAAACACAGTGAAACCTAAAAATTCATACTATTACTGGAAACGAACGCTTCAACCTAGAAGAGTGAAAATTGGGAAGCCAAGTTGACTTAGTGAACTGATCACTACCACAGAGAATCATCCAGATTGGGTGAAATAATGTTTGCCGAGATTTCAGAAAACCAGTAATTTTGGACGCTTGGCACACGTTTCCAATGAAAGTGTATTTAGGCAGTCTCCAGTTAGGGCTGCTTCAAGAGAAAACAAACCATAGAGACAGAACCTAAATCTACTTTATTTTGTCAATTTTCAAAGAGCTAGCACAAACCGTGTTTCATTTAGAGTTCCAAACACATCTATCTATATAGGAGAAAACACAGTGAAACCTAAAAATTCAAACTCTTACTGGAAACGAACGCTTCAACCTAGAAGAGTGAAAATTGGGCAGCCCAGTGGACTTAGTGAACTGATCATTACCACAGAGAAGCATCAAGATTGGGTGAAAAAATGTTTGCCGAGATTTCAGAAAACCAGTACTTTTGGACGCTTGGCACACCTTTCCAATGAAAGTGTATTTAGGCAGTCTCTAGTTAGGGATGCTTCAAGAGGAAACAAACCATAGAGACAGAACTTAGAACTACTTTATTTTGTCAATTTTCAAAGAGCTAGCACAAACCGTGTTTTATTTAGAGTTCCCAACACATCTATCTATATAGGAGAAAACAGAGTGAAACCTAACAATTCAAACTATTAGTGGAAACGAACGCTTCAACCTAGAATAGTGAAAATTGGGCAGCCAAGTGGGCTTAGTGAACTGATCATTACCACAATGTCTCATCAAGATTGGGTGAAAAAAGGTTTGCCGAGATTTCAGAAAACCAGTACTTTTGGACGCTTGGCACACCTTTCCAATGAAAATGTCTTTAGGCAGTCTCTGCTTAGGGCTGCTTCAAGATTAAACAAACCTTAGAGACAGAACTTAGAACTACTTTATTTTGTCAATTTTCAAAGAGCTAGCACAAACCGTGTTTCATTTAGAGTTCCCAACACATCTATCTATATAGGAGAAAACAGAGTGAAACCTAAAAATTCAAACTCTTACTGGAAACGAACGCTTCAACCTAGAAGAGTGAAAATTGGGCGGCCAAGTGGACTTAGTGAACTGATCATTACCACAGAGAATCATCAAGGTTGGGTGAAAAAATGTTTGCCGAGATTTCAGAAAACCAGTAATTTGGGACGCTTGGCACACGTTTCCAATGAAAGTGTATTTAGGCAGTCTCTAGTTTGGGCTGCTTCAAGAGAAAACAAACCATAGAGACAGAACCTAAATCTACTTTATTTTGTCAATTTTCAAAGAGCTATCACAAACCGTGTTTCATTTAGAGTTCCAAACACATCTATCTATATAGGAGAAAACACAGTGAAATCTAAAAATTCAAACTATTACTGGAAACGAACGCTTCAACCTAGAAGAGTGAAAATTGGGAAGCCAAGTTGACTTAGTGAACTGATCACTACCACAGAGAATCATCCAGATTGGGTGAAAAAATGTTTGCCGAGATTTCAGAAAACCAGTACTTTTGGACGCTTGGCACACGTTTCCAATGAAAGTGTATTTAGGCAGTCTTCAGTTAGGGCTGCTTGAAGAGGAAACAAACCATAGAGACAGAACCTAAAACTACTTTGTTTTGTCAATTTTCAAAGAGCTAGCACAAACCGTGTTTCATTTAGAGTTCCCAACACATCTATCTATATAGGAGAAAACAGAGTGAAACCTAAAAATTCAAACTCCTACTGGAAACGAACGCTTCAACCTAGAAGAGTGAATATTGGGCAGCCAAGTGGGCTTAGTGAACTGATCATTACCACAGAGAATCATCAAGATTGGGTGAAAAAATGTTTGCCGAGATTTCAGAAAACCAGTTCTTTTGGACGCTTGGCACACCTTTCCAATGAAAGTGTACTTAGGCAGTCTCTAGTTAGGGCTGCTTCAAGAGGAAACAAACCATGGAGACAGAACCTAATACTACTTTATTTTGTCAATTTTCAAAGAGCTAGCACAAACCGTGTTTCATTTAGAGTTCCAAACACATCTATCTATATAGGAGAAAACACAGTGAAACCTAAAAATTCAAACTCTTACTGGAAACGAACGCTTCAACCTAGAAGAGTGAAAATTGGGCGGCCAAATGGACTTAGTGAACTGATCATTACCACAGAGAATCATCAAGATTGGGTGAAAAAATGTTTGCCGAGATTTCAGAAAACCAGTACTTTTGGACGCTTGGCACACCTTTCCAATGAAAGTGTATTTAGGCAGTCTCTAGTTAGGGATGCTTCAAGAGGAAACAAACCATAGAGACAGAACTTAGAACTACTTTATTTTGTCAATTTTCAAAGAGCTAGCACAAACCGTGTTTCATTTAGAGTTCCCAACACATCTATCTATATAGGAGAAAACAGGGTGAAACCTAAAAATTCAAACTCTTACTGGAAACGAACGCTTCAACCTAGAAGAGTGAAAATTGGGCGGCCAAGTGGACTTAGTGAACTGATCATTACCACAGAGAATCATCAAGACTGGGTGAAAAAATGTTTGCTGAGATTTCAGAAAACCAGTACTTTTGGATGCTTGGCACACCTTTCCAATGAAAATATCTTTAGGCAGTCTCTGCTTAGGGCTGCTTCAAGATTAAACAAACCTTAGAGACAGAACTTAGAACTACTTTACTTTGTCAATTTTCAAAGAGCTAGCACAAACCGTGTTTCATTTAGAGATCCAAACACATCTATCTATATAGGAGAAAACACAGTGTAACCTAAAAATTCATACTATTACTGGAAACGAACGCTTCAACCTAGAAGAGTGAAAATTGGGAAGCCAAGTTGACTTAGTGAACTGATCACTACCACAGAGAATCATGCAGATTGGGTGAAAAAATGTTTGCCGAGATTTCAGAAAACCAGTAATTTTGGACGCTTGGCACACGTTTCCAATGAAAGTGTATTTAGGCAGTCTCCAGTTAGGGCTGCTTCAAGAGAAAACAAACCATAGAGACAGAACCTCAATCTACTTTATTTTGTCAATTTTCAAAGAGCTAGCACTAACCGTGTTTCATTTAGAGTTTGAAACACATCTATCTATATAGGAGAAAACAGAGTGAAACCTAAAAATTCAAACTCTTACTGGAAACGAACGCTTCAACCTAGAAGAATGAAAATTGGGCGGCCAAGTGGACTTAGTGAACTGATCACTACCACAGAGAATCATCAAGATTGGGTGAAAAAATTTTGCCGAGATTTCAGAAAACCAGTACTTTTGGACGCTTGGCACACCTTTCCAATGAAAGTGTATTTAGGCAGTCTCTAGTTAGGGCTGCTTCAAGAGGAAACAAACCATAGAGACAGAACTTAGAACTACTTTATTTTGTCAATTTTCAAAGAGCTAGCACAAACCGTGTTTCATTTAGAGTTCCCAACACATCTATCTATATAGGAGAAAACAGAGTGAAATCTAAAAATTCAAACTCTTACTGGAAACGAACGCTTCAACCTAGAAGAGTGAAAATTGGGCGCCCAAGTGGACTTAGTGAACTGATCATTACCACAGAGAATCATCAAGATTTTGTGAAAAAATGTTTGCCGAGATTTCAGAAAACCAGTAATTTTGGACGCTTGTCACACGTTTCCAATGAAAGTGTATTTAGGCAGTCTCTAGTTAGGGCTGCTTCAAGAGAAAACAAAACATAGAGACAGAACCTAAATCTACTTTATTTTGTCAATTTTCAAAGAGCTAGCACAAACCGTGTTTCATTTAGAGTTCCAAACACATCTATCTATATAGGAGAAAACAGAGTGAAACCTAAAAATTCAAAACTCTTACTGGAATCGAACGCTTCAACCTAGAAGAGTGAAAATTGGGCAGCCAAGTGGGCTTAGTGAACTGATCACTACCACAATGTCTCATCAAGATTGGGTGAAAAAAATTTTGCCGAGATTTCAGAAAACCAGTACTTTTGGACGCTTGGCACACCTTTCCAATGAAAATGTCTTTAGGCAATCTCTGCTTAGGGCTGCTTCAAGAAGAAACAAACCTTAGAGACAGAACTTAGAACTACTTTATTTTGTTAATTTTCAAAGAGCTTGCACAAACCGTGTTTCATTTAGAGTTCCCAACACATGTATCTATATAGGAGAAAACAGAGTGAAACCTCAAAATTCAAACTCTTACTGGAAACGAATGCTTCAACCTAGAAGAGTGAAAATTGGGCAGCCAAGTGGACTTAGTAAACTGATCATTTCCACAGAGAATCATCAAGATTGGGTGAAAAAATGTTTGACGAGATTTCAGAAAACCAGTAATTTTGGACGCTTGGCACACGTTTCCAATGAAAGTGTATTTAGGCAGTCTCTAGTTAGGGCTGCTTCAAGAGAAAACAAACCATAGAGACAGAACCTAAATCTACTTTATTTTGTCAATTTTCAAAGAGCTAGCACAAACCGTGTTTCATTTAGAGTTCCAAACACATCTATCTATATAGGAGAAAACAGAGTGAAACCTAAAAATTCAAACTCTTACTGGAAACGAACGCTTCAACCTAGAATAGTGAAAATTGGGCAGCCAAGTGGGCTTAGTGAACTTATCATTACCACAATGTCTCATCAAGATTGGGTGAAAAAAGGTTTGCCGAAAATTCAGAAAACCAGTACTTTTGGACGCTTGGCACACCTTTCCAATGAAAATGTCTTTAGGCAGTCTCTGCTTAGGGCTGCTTCAAGAGGAAACAAACCTTAGAGACAGATCTTAGAACTACTTTATTTTGTCAATTTTCAAAGAGCTAGCACAAACCGTGTTTCATTTAGAGTTCCCAACACATCTATCTATATAGGAGAAAACAGAGTGAAACCTAAAAATTCTAACTCTTAATGGAAACGAACGCTTCAACATAGAAGAGTGAAAATTGGGCGGCCAAGTGGACTTAGTGAACTGATCATTACCACAGAGAATCATCAAGATTGGGTGAAAAATGTTTGCCGAGATTTCAGAAAACCAGTAATTTTGGACGCTTGGCACACGTTTCCAATGAAAGTGTATTTAGGCAGTCTCCAGTTAGGGCTGCTTCAAGAGGAAACAAACCATAGAGACAGAACTTAGAACTACTTTATTTTGTCAATTTTCAAAGAGCTAGCACAAACCGTGTTTCATTTAGAGTTCCCAACACTTCTATCTATATAGGAGAAAACAGAGTGAAACCTAAAAATTCAAACTCTTACTGGAAACGAACGCTTCAACCTAGAAGAGTGAAAATTGGGTAGCCAAGTGGACTTAGTGAACTGATCATTACCACAGAGAATCATCAAGATTGGGTGAAAAAATGTTTGCCGAGATTTCAGAAAACCAGTACTTTTGGACTCTTGGCACACGTTTCCAATGAAAGTGTATTTAGGCAGTCTCTAGTTAGGGCTGCTTCAAGAGGCAACAAACCATAGAGACAGAACCTAAATCTACTTTATTTTGTCAATTTTCAAAGAGCTAGCACAAACCGTGTTTCATTTAGAGTTCCAAACACATCTATCTATATAGGAGAAAACAGAGTGAAACCTAAAAATTCAAACTCTTACTGGAAACGAACGCTTCAACCTAGAAGAGTGAAAATTGGGCAGCCAAGTGGACTTAGTGGACTGATCATTACCACAGAGAATCATCAAGATTGGGTGAAAAAATGTTTCCCAAGATTTCAGAAAACCAGTAATTTTGGACGCTTGGCACACGTTTCCAATGAAAGTGTATTTAGGCAGTCTCTCGTTTGGGCTGCTTCAAGAGAAAACAAACCATAGAGACAGAACGTAAATCTACTTTATTTTGTCAATTTTCAAAGAGCTAGCACAAACCGTGTTTCATTTACAGTTCCAAACACATCTATCTATATAGGAGAAAACACAGTGAAACCTAAAAATTCAAACTATTACTGGAAACGAACGCTTCAACCTAGAAGAGTGAAAATTGGGAAGCCAAGTTGACTTAGTGAACTGATCACTACCACAGAGAATCATCCAGATTGGGTGAAAAAGGTTTGCCGAGAATTCAGAAAACCAGTACTTTTGGACGCTTGGCACACCTTTCCAATGAAAATGTCTTTAGGCAGTCTCTGCTTAGGGCTGTTTCAAGAGGAAAGAAACCTTAGAGACAGAACTTAGAACTACTTTATTTTGTCAATTTTCAAAGAGCTAGCACAAACCGTGTTTCATTTAGAGTTCCCAACACATCTATCTATATAGGAGAAAACAGAGTGAAACCTAAAAATTCAAACTATTAGTGGAAATGAACGCTTCAACCTAGAATAGTGAACATTGGGCAGCCAAGTGGGCTTAGTGAACTGATCCTTACCACAATGTCTCATCAAGATTGGGTGAAAAAAGGTTTGCCGAGATTTCAGAAAACCAGTACTTTTGGACGCTTGGCACACCTTTCCAATGAAAATGTCTTTAGGCAGTCTCTGCTTAGGGCTGCTTCAAGAGGAAACAAACCTTAGAGACAGAACTTAGAACTACTTTATTTTGTCAATTTTCAAAGAGCTAGCACAAACCGTGTTTCATTTAGAGTTCCCAACACATCTATGTATATAGGAGAAAACAGAGTGAAACCTAAAAATTCAAACTCTTACTGGAAACGAACGCTTCAACCTAGAAGAGTGAAAATTGGGCGGCCAAGTGGACTTAGTGAACTGATCATTACCACAGAGAATCATCAAGATTGGGTGAAAAAATGTTTGCCGAGATTTCAGAAAACCAGTAATTTTGGACGCTTGGCACACGTTTCCATGAAAGTGTATTTAGGCAGTCTCTAGTTAGGGCTGCTTCAAGAGAAAACAAACCATAGAGACAGAACCTAAATCTACTTTATTTTGTCAATTTTCAAAGAGCTAGCACAAACCGTGTTTCATTTAGAGTTCCCAACACATCTATCTATATTGGAGAAAACAGAGTGAAACCTAAAAATTCAAACTCTTACTTGAAACGAACGCTTCAACCTAGAAGAGTGAATATTGGGCAGCCAAGTGGGCTTCGTGAACTGATCATTACCATAGAGAATCATCAAGATTGGGTGAAAAAATGTTTGCCGAGATTTCAGAAAACCAGTGCCTTTGGACCCTTGCCACACCTTTCCAATGAAAGTGTACTTAGGCAGTCTCTAGTTAGGGCTGCTTCAAGAGGAAACAAACCATTTAGACAGAACCTAAAACTACTTTATTTTGTCAATTTTCAAAGAGCTAGCACAAACCGTGTTTCATTTAGAGTTCCCAACACATCTATCTATATAGGAGAAAACACAGTGAAACCTAAAAATTCAAACTCTTACTGGAAACGAACGCTACAACCTAGAAGAGTGAAAATTGGGCAGCCACGTGAACGTAGTGAACTGATCAATACCACAGAGAATCATCAAGTTTGGGTGGAAAAATATTTGCCGAGATTTCAGAAAACCAGTACTTTTGGACGCTTGGCACACCTTTCCAATAAAAATGTCTTTAGGCAGTCTTTGCTTAGGGCTGCTTCAAGAGGAAACAAACCTTAGAGACAGAACTTAGAACTACATTACTTTGTCAATTTTCAATGAGCTAGCACAAACCGTGTTTCATTTAGAGTTCCCAACACATCTATCTATATAGGAGAAAACAGAGTGAAACCTAAAAATTCAAACTCTTACTGGAATCGAACGCTTCAACCTAGAAGAGTGAAAATTGGGCAGCCAAGTGGACTTAGTGAACTGATCACTACCACAATGTCTCATCAAGATTGGGTGAAAAAAGGTTTGCCGAGATTTCAGAAAACCAGTACTTTTGGACGCTTGGCACACGTTTCCAATGAAAGTGTATTTAGGCAGTCTCTAGTTAGGGCTGCTTCAAGAGGAAACAAATCGTAGAGACAGAACCTAAATCTACTTTATTTTGTCAATTTTCAAAGAGCTAGCAAAAACCGTGTTTCATTTAGAGTTCCCAACACATCTATCTATATAGGAGAAAACAGAGTGAAACCTAAAAATTCAAACTCTTACTGGAAACGATCGCTTCAACCTAGAAGAGTGAAAATTGGGCGGCCAAGTGGACTTAGTGAACTGATCATTACCACAGAGAATCATCAAGATTGGGGAAAAAATGTTTGCCGTGATTTCAGAAAACCAGTAATTTTGGACACTTGGCACACGTTTCCAATGAAAGTGGATTTAGGCAGTCTCTATTTAGGGCTGCTTCAAGAGAAAACAAACCATAGAGACAGAACCTAAATCTACTTTATTTTGTCAATTTTCAAAGAGCTAGCACAAACCGTGTTTCATTTAGAGTTCCAAACACATCTATCTATATAGGAGAAAACAGAGTGAAACCTAAAAATTCAAACTCTTACTGGAAACGAATGCTTCAACCTAGAATAGTGAAAATTGGGCAGCCAAGTGGGCTTAGTGAACTGATCATTACCACAATGTCTCATCAAGATTGGGTGAAAAAAGGTTTGCCGAGAATTCAGAAAACCAGTACTTTTGGACGCTTGGCACACCTTTCCAATGAAAGTGTATTTAGGCACTCTCTAGTTAGGGCTGCTTCAAGAGGAAACAAACCTTAGAGACAGAACTTAGAACTACTTTATTTTGTCAATTTTCAAAGAGCTAGCACAAACCGTGTTTCATTTAGAGTTCCCAACACATCTATCTATATAGGAGAAAACAGAGTGAAACCTGAAAATTCTAACTCTTAATGGAAACCAACGCTTCAACATAGAAGAGTGAAAATTGGGCAGCCAAGTGGGCTTAGTGAACTGATCCTTACCACAATGTCTCATCAAGATTGGGTGAAAATAGGTTTGCCGAGATTTCAGAAAACCAGTACTTTTGGACGCTTGGCACACCTTTCCAATGAAAATGTCTTTAGGCAGTCTCTGCTTAGGTCTGCTTCAAGAGGAAACAAAACTTAGAGACAGAACTTAGAACTACTTTATTTTTGTCAATTTTCAAAGAGCTAGCACAAACCGTGTTTCATTTAGAGTTCCCAACACATCTATGTATATAGGAGAAAACAGAGTGAAACCTAAAAATTCAAACTCTTACTGGAAACGAATGCTTCAACCTAGAAGAGTGAAAATTGGGCGGCCAAGTGGACTTAGTGAACTGATCATTACCACAGAGAATCATCAAGATTGGGTGAAAAAATGTTTGCCGAGATTTCAGAAAACCAGTCATTTTGGACGCTTGGCACACGTTTCCATGAAAGTGTATTTAGGCAGTCTCTAGTTAGGGCTGCTTCAAGAGAAAACAAACCATAGAGACAGAACCTAAATCTACTTTATTTTGTCAATTTTCAAAGAGCTAGCACAAACCGTGTTTCATTTAGAGTTCCCAACACATCTATCTATATTGGAGAAAACAGAGTGAAACCTAAAAATTCAAATTCTTACTGGAAACGAACGCTTCAACTTAGAAGAGTGAATATTGGGCAGCCAAGTGGGCTTCCTGAACTGATCATTACCATAGAGAATCATCAAGATTGGGTGAAAAAATGTTTGCCGAGATTTCAGAAAACCAGTGCCTTTGGACCCTTGCCACACCTTTCCAATGAAAGTGTACGTAGGCAGTCTCTAGTTAGGGCTGCTTCAAGAGGAAACAAACCATTTAGACAGAACCTAAAACTACTTTATTTTGTCAATTTTCAAAGAGCTAGCACAAACCGTGTTTCAATAGAGTTCCCAACACATCTATCTACATAGGAGAAAACAGAGTGAAACCTAAAAATTCAAACTCTTACTGGAAACGAACGCTTCAACTTGGAAGAGTGAATATTGGGCAGCCAAGTGGGCATAGTGAACTGATCATTACCGCAGAGAATCATCAAGATTGGGTGAAAAAATGTTTGCCGGGATTTCAGAAAACCAGTGCTTTTGGACGCTTGGCACACCTTTCCAATGAAAGTGTACTTAGGCAGTCTATAGTTAGGGCTGCTTCAAGAAAAAACAAACCATGGAGACAGGACCTAAATCTATTTTATTTTGTCAATTTTCAAAGAGCTAGCACAAGTCGTGTTTCATTTAGAGTTCCAAACACATCTATCTATATAGGAGAAAACACAGTGAAACCTAAAAATTCAAACTCTTACTGGAAACGAACGCTTCAATCTAGAAGAGTGAAAATTGGCCAGCCAAGTAGACTTAGTGAACTTATCATTACCACAGAGAATCATCAAGCTTGGGTGCAAAAATGTTTGCCGAGATTTCAGAAAACCAGTACTTTTGGACGCTTGGCACACCTTTCCAATGAAAATGTCTTTAGGCAGTCTTTGCTTAGGGCTGCTTCAAGAGGAAACAACCTTAGAGACAGAACTTAGAACTACTTTATTTTGTCAATTTTCAAAGAGCTAGCACAAACCGTGTTTCATTTAGAGTTCCCAACACATCTATCTATATAGGAGAAAACAGAGTGAAACCTAAAAATTCATACTCTTACTGGAATCGAACGCTTCAACCTAGAAGAGTGAAAATTGGGCAGCCAAGTGGACTTAGTGAACTGATCACTACCACAATGTCTCATCAAGATTGGGTGAAAAAAGGTTTGCCGAGATTTCAGAAAACCAGTACTTTTGGACGCTTGGCACAACTTTCCAATGAAAATGTCTTTAGGCAGTCTCTGCTTAGGGCTGCTTCAAGAGGAAACAAACCTTAGAGAAAGAACTTAGAACTACTTTATTTTGTCAATTTTCAAAGAGCTAGCACAAACCGTGTTTCATTTAGAGTTCCCAACACATCTATCTATATAGGAGAAAAAAGAGTGAAACCTAAAAATTCAAACTCTTACTGGAAACGAACGCTTCAACCTAGAAGAGTGAAAATTGGGAAGCCAAGTTGACTTAGTGAACTGATCATTACCACAGAGAATCATCCAGATTGGGTGAAAAAATGTTTGCCGAGATTTCAGAAAACCAGTACTTTTGGACGCTTGGCACACGTTTCCAATGAAAGTGTATTTAGGCAGTCTCCAGTTAGGGCTGCTTCAAGAGGAAACAAACCATAGAGACAGAACCTAAAACTACTTTATTTTATCAATTTTCAAAGAGCTAGCACAAACCGTGTTTCATTTAGAGTTCCCAACACATCTATCTACATAGGAGAAAACACAGTGAAACCTAAAAATTCAAACTCTTAATGGAAACGAACGCTTCAAACTAGAAGAGTGAATATTGGGCAGCCAAGTGGGCTTAGTGAACTGATCATTACCACAGAGAATCATCAAGATTGGGTGAAAAAATGTTTGCCGAGATTTCAGAAAACCAGTGCTTTTGGACGCTTGGCACACCTTTCCAATGAAAGTGTACTTAGGCAGTCTCTCGTTAGGGCTGCTTCAAGAAAAAACAAACCATGGAGACAGAACCTAAAACTACTCTATTTTGTCAATTTTCAAAGAGCTAGCACAAACCGTGTTTCATTTAGAGTTCCCAACACATCTATCTATATGGGAGAAAACAGAGTGAAACCTAAAAATTCAAACTATTACTGGAATCGAACGCTTCAACCTAGAAGAGTGAAAATTGGGCAGCCAAGTGGACTTAGTGAACTGATCACTACCACAATGTCTCATCAAGATTGGGTGAAAAAAGGTTTGCCGAGATTTCAGAAAACCAGTACTTTTGGACGCTTGGCACACCTTTCCAATGAAAATGTCTTTAGGCAGTCTCCGCTTAGGGCTGCTTCACGAGGAAACAAACCTTAGAGACAGAATTTAGAACTACTTTATTTTTTCAATTTTCAAAGAGCTAGCACAAACCGTGTTTCATTTAGAGTTCCCAACACATCTATCTATATAGGAGAAAAAAGAGTGAAACCTAAAAATTCAAACTCTTACTGGAAACGAACGCTTCAACCTTGAAGAGTGAAAATTGGGCAGCCAAGTGGACTTAGTGAACTGATCATTACCACAGAGAATCATCAAGAATTGGTGAAAACATGTTTGCCGAGATTTCAGAAAACCAGTACTTTTGGACGCTTGGCACATGTTTCCAATGAAAGTGTATTTCGGCAGTCTCTAGTTAGGGCTGCTTCAAGAGGAAACAAACCATAGAGACAGAACCTAAATCTATTTTATTTTGTCAATTTTCAAAGAGCTAGCACAAACCGTGTTTCATTTAGAGTTCCAAACACATCTATCTATATAGGAGAAAACAGAGTGAAACCTAAAAATTCAAACTCTTACTGGAAAGGAACGCTTCAACCTAGAAGCGTGAAAATTGGGCAGCCAAGTGGGCTTAGTGAACTGGTCACTACCACAGAGAATCATCAATATTGGGTGAAAAAATGTTTGCCGAGATTTCAGAAAACCAGTACTTTTGGACGCTTAGCACACGTTTCCAATGAAAGTGTATTTAGGCAGTCTCTAGTTAGGGCTGCTTCAAGAGGAAAAAAACCATAGAGACAGAACCTAAAACTACTTTATTTTGTCAATTTTCAAAGAGCTAGCACAAACCGTGTTTCATTTAGAGTTCCCAACACATCTATCTATATAGGAGAAAACAGAGTGAAACCTAAAAATTCAAACTCTTACTGGAAACGAACGCTTCAACCTAGAAGAGTGAAAATTGGGAACCCAAGTTGACTTAGTGTACTGATCACTACCACAGAGAATCATCCAGTTTGAGTGAAAAAATGTTTGCCGAGATTTCAGAAAACCAGTACTTTTGGACGCTTGGCACACCTTTCCAATGAAAGTGTATTTAGGCAGTCTCCAGTTAGGGCTGCTTGAAGAGTAAACAAACCTTAGAGACAGAACTTAGAACTACTTTATTTTGTCAATTTTCAAAGAGCTAGCACAAACCGTGTTTCATTTAGAGTTCCCAACACATCTATCTATATAGGAGAAAACAGAGTGAAACCTAAAAATTCAAACTCTTACTGGAAACGAATGCTTCAACCTAGAAGAGTGAAAATTGGGAAGCCAAGTTGACTTAGTGAACTGATCACTACCACAGAGAATCATCCAGATTGGGTGAAAAAATGTTTGCCCAGATTTCAGAAAACCAGTACTGTTGGACGCTTGGCACACGTTTCCAATGAAAGTGTATTTAGGCAGTCTCCAGTTAGGGCTGCTTCAAGAGGAAACAAACCATAGAGTCAGAACCTAAAACTACTTTATTTTGTCAATTTTCAAAGAGCTAGCACAAACCGTGTTTCATTTAGAGTTCCCAACACATCTATCTACATAGGAGAAAACAGAGTGAAACCTAAAAATTCAAACTCTTACTGGAAACGAACGCTTCAACCTAGAAGAGTGAAAATTGGGCAGCCAAGTGGACTTAGTGAACTGATCATTACCACAGAGAATCATCAAGATTAGATGAAAACATGTTTGCCGAGATTTCAGAAAACCAGTACTTTTGGACGCTTGGCACACGTTTCCAATGAAAGTGTATTTCGGCAGTCTCTAGTTAGGGCTGCTTCAAGAGGAAACAAACCATAGAGACAGAACCTAAATCTATTTTATTTTTCAATTTTCAAAGAGCTAGCACAAACCGTGTTTCATTTAGAGTTCCAAACACATCTATCTATATAGGAGAAAACACAGTGAAACCTAAAAATTCAAACTCTTACTGGAAACGAACGCTTCAACCTAGAAGAGTGAAAATTGAGCAGCCAAGTGGGCTTAGTGAACTGATCACTACCACAGAGAATCATCAATATTGGGTGAAAAAATGTTTGCCGAGATTTCAGAAAACCAGTACTTTTGGACGCTTGGCACACCTTTCCAATGAAAGTGTATTTAGGCAGTCTCTAGTTAGGGCTGCTTCAAGAGGAAACAAACCATAGAGACAGAACCTAAAACTACTTTATTTTGTCAATTTTCAAAGAGCTAGCACAAACCGTGTTTCATTTAGAGTTCCAAACACATCTATCTATATAGGAGAAAACACAGTGAAACCTAAAAATTCAATCTCTTACTGGAAAAGAACGCTTCAACTTAGAAGAGTGAAAATTGGGCAGCCAAGATGGCTTAGTGAACTGATCACTACCACAGAGAATCATCAATATTGGGTGAAAAAATGTTTGCCGAGATTTCGGAAAACCAGTACTTTTGGACGCTTGGCACACCTTTCCAATGAAAATGTCTTAAGGCAGTCTCCGCTTAGGGCTGCTTCACGAGGAAACAAACCTTAGAGACAGAATTTAGAACTACTTTATTTTTTCAATTTTCAAAGAGCTAGCACAAACCGTGTTTCATTTAGAGTTCCCAACACATCTATCTATATAGGAGAAAAAAGAGTGAAACCTAAAAATTCAAACTCTTACTGGAAACGAACGCTTCAACCTTGAAGAGTGAAAATTGGGCAGCCAAGTGGACTTAGTGAACTGATCATTACCACAGAGAATCATCAAGAATGGGTGAAAACATGTTTGCCGAGATTTCAGAAAACCAGTACTTTTGGACGCTTGGCACACGTTTCCAATGAAAGTGTATTTCGGCAGTCTCTAGTTAGGGCTGCTTCAAGAGGAAACAAACCATAGAGACAGAACCTAAATCTATTTTATTTTGTCAATTTTCAAAGAGCTAGCACAAACCGTGTTTCATTTAGAGTTCCAAACACATCTATCTATATAGGAGAAAACAGAGTGAAACCTAAAAATTCAAACTCTTACTGGAAAGGAACGCTTCAACCTAGAAGCGTGAAAATTGGGCAGCCAAGTGGGCTTAGTGAACTGGTCACTACCACAGAGAATCATCAATATTGGGTGAAAAAATGTTTGCCGAGATTTCAGAAAACCAGTACTTTTGGACGCTTAGCACACGTTTCCAATGAAAGTGTATTTAGGCAGTCTCTAGTTAGGGCTGCTTCAAGAGGAAAAAAACCATAGAGACAGAACCTAAAACTACTTTATTTTGTCAATTTTCAAAGAGCTAGCACAAACCGTGTTTCATTTAGAGTTCCCAACACATCTATCTATATAGGAGAAAACAGAGTGAAACCTAAAAATTCAAACTCTTACTGGAAACGAACGCTTCAACCTAGAAGAGTGAAAATTGGGAACCCAAGTTGACTTAGTGTACTGATCACTACCACAGAGAATCATCCAGTTTGAGTGAAAAAATGTTTGCCGAGATTTCAGAAAACCAGTACTTTTGGACGCTTGGCACACCTTTCCAATGAAAGTGTATTTAGGCAGTCTCCAGTTAGGGCTGCTTGAAGAGTAAACAAACCTTAGAGACAGAACTTAGAACTACTTTATTTTGTCAATTTTCAAAGAGCTAGCACAAACCGTGTTTCATTTAGAGTTCCCAACACATCTATCTATATAGGAGAAAACAGAGTGAAACCTAAAAATTCAAACTCTTACTGGAAACGAACGCTTCAACCTAGAAGAGTGAAAATTGGGAAGCCAAGTTGACTTAGTGAACTGATCACTACCACAGAGAATCATCCAGATTGGGTGAAAAAATGTTTGCCCAGATTTCAGAAAACCAGTACTGTTGGACGCTTGGCACACGTTTCCAATGAAAGTGTATTTAGGCAGTCTCCAGTTAGGGCTGCTTCAAGAGGAAACAAACCATAGAGTCAGAACCTAAAACTACTTTATTTTGTCAATTTTCAAAGAGCTAGCACAAACCGTGTTTCATTTAGAGTTCCCAACACATCTATCTACATAGGAGAAAACAGAGTGAAACCTAAAAATTCAAACTCTTACTGGAAACGAACGCTTCAACCTAGAAGAGTGAAAATTGGGCAGCCAAGTGGACTTAGTGAACTGATCATTACCACAGAGAATCATCAAGATTAGGTGAAAACATGTTTGCCGAGATTTCAGAAAACCAGTACTTTTGGACGCTTGGCACACGTTTCCAATGAAAGTGTATTTCGGCAGTCTTTAGTTAGGGCTGCTTCAAGAGGAAACAAACCATAGAGACAGAACCTAAATCTATTTTATTTTGTCAATTTTCAAAGAGCTAGCACAAACCGTGTTTCATTTAGAGTTCCAAACACATCTATCTATATAGGAGAAAACACAGTGAAACCTAAAAATTCAAAATCTTACTGGAAACGAACGCTTCAACCTAGAAGAGTGAAAATTGAGCAGCCAAGTGGGCTTAGTGAACTGATCATTACCACAGATAATCATCAATATTGGGTGAAAAAATGTTTGTCGAGATTTCAGAAAACCAGTACTTTTGGACGCTTGGCACACCTTTCCAATGAAAGTGTATTTAGGCAGTCTCTAGTTAGGGCTGCTTCAAGAGGAAACAAACCATAGAGACAGAACCTAAAACTACTTTATTTTGTCAATTTTCAAAGAGCTAGCACAAACCGTGTTTCATTTAGAGTTCCAAACACATCTATCAATATAGGAGAAAACACAGTGAAACCTAAAAATTCAAACTCTTACTGGAAACGAACGCTTCAACTTAGAAGAGTGAAAATTGGGCAGCCAAGATGGCTTAGTGAACTGGTCACTACCACAGAGAATCATCAATATTGGGTGAAAAAATGTTTGCCGAGATTTCGGAAAACCAGTACTTTTGGACGCTTGGCACACCTTTCCAATGAAAATGTCTTTAGGCAGTCTCCGCTTAGGGCTGCTTCACGAGGAAACAAACCTTAGAGACAGAATTTAGAACTACTTTATTTTGTCAATTTTCAAAGAGCTAGCACAAACCGTGTTTCATTTAGAGTTCCCAACACATCTATCTATATAGGAGAAAACAGAGTGAAACCTAAAAATTCAAACTCTTACTGGAAACGAACGCTTCATCCTTGAAGAGTGAAAATTGGGCAGCCAAGTGGACTTAGTGAACTGATCATTACCACAGAGAATCATCAAGAATGGGTGAAAACATGTTTGCCGAGATTTCAGAAAACCAGTACTTTTGGACGCTTGGCACACGTTTCCAATGAAAGTGTATTTCGGCAGTCTCTAGTTAGGGCTGCTTCAAGAGGAAACAAACCATAGAGACAGAAACTAAATCTATTTTATTTTGTCAATTTTCAAAGAGCTAGCACAAACCGTGTTTCATTTAGAGTTCCAAACACATCTATCTATATAGGAGAAAACAGAGTGAAACCTAAAAATTCAAACTCTTACTGGAAAGGAACGCTTCAACCTAGAAGCGTGAAAATTGGGCAGCCAAGTGGGCTTAGTGAACTGGTCACTACCACAGAGAATCATCAATATTTGGTGAAAAAATGTTTGCCGAGATTTCAGAAAACCAGTACTTTTGGACGCTTAGCACACGTTTCCAATGAAAGTGTATTTAGGCAGTCTCTAGTTAGGGCTGCTTCAAGAGGAAAAAAACCATACAGACAGAACCTAAAACTACTTTATTTTGTCAATTTTCAAAGAGCTAGCACAAACCGTGTTTCATTTAGAGTTCCCAACACATCTATCTATATAGGAGAAAACAGAGTGAAACCTAAAAATTCAAACTCTTACTGGAAACGAACGCTTCAACCTAGAAGAGTGAAAATTGGGAACCCAAGTTGACTTAGTGTACTGATCACTACCACAGAGAATCATCCAGTTTGAGTGAAAAAATGTTTGCCGAGATTTCAGAAAACCAGTACTTTTGGACGCTTGGCACACCTTTCCAATGAAAGTGTATTTAGGCAGTCTCCAGTTAGGGCTGCTTGAAGAGTAAACAAACCTTAGAGACAGAACTTAGAACTACTTTATTTTGTCAATTTTCAAAGAGCTAGCACAAACCGTGTTTCATTTAGAGTTCCCAACACATCTATCTATATAGGAGAAAACAGAGTGAAACCTAAAAATTCAAACTCTTACTGGAAACGAACGCTTCAACCTAGAAGAGTGAAAATTGGGCAGCCAAGTGGACTTAGTGAACTGATCATTACCATAGAGAATCATCAAGATTAGGGGAAAACATGTTTGCCGAGATTTCAGAAAACCAGTACTTTTGGACGCTTGGCACACGTTTCCAATGAAAGTGTATTTCGGCAGTCTCTAGTTAGGGCTGCTTCAAGAGGAAACAAACCATAGAGACAGAACCTAAATCTATTTTATTTTGTCAATTTTCAAAGAGCTACCACAAACCGTGTTTCATTTAGAGTTCCAAACACATCTATCTATATAGGAGAAAACACAGTGAAACCTAAAAATTCAAACTCTTACTGGAAACGAACGCTTCAACCTAGAAGAGTGAAAATTGAGCAGCCAAGTGGGCTTAGTGAACTGATCATTACCACAGATAATCATCAATATTGGGTGAAAAAATGTTTGTCGAGATTTCAGAAAACCAGTACTTTTGGACGCTTGGCACACCTTTCCAATGAAAGTGTATTTAGGCAGTCTCTAGTTAGGGCTGCTTCAAGAGGAAACAAACCATAGAGACAGAACCTAAAACTACTTTATTTTGTCAATTTTCAAAGAGCTAGCACAAACCGTGTTTCATTTAGAGTTCCAAACACATCTATCTATATAGGAGAAAACACAGTGAAACCTAAAAATTCAAACTCTTACTGGAAACGAACGCTTCAACTTAGAAGAGTGAAAATTGGGCAGCCAAGATGGCTTAGTGAACTGGTCACTACCACAGAGAATCATCAATATTGGGTGAAAAAATGTTTGCCGAGATTTCGGAAAACCAGTACTTTTGGACGCTTGGCACACCTTTCCAATGAAAATGTCTTTAGGCAGTCTCCGCTTAGGGCTGCTGCACGAGGAAACAAACCTTAGAGACAGAATTTAGAACTACTTTATTTTGTCAATTTTCAAAGAGCTAGCACAAACCGTGTTTCATTTAGAGTTCCCAACACATCTATCTATATAGGAGAAAACAGAGTGAAACCTAAAAATTCAAACTCTTACTGGAAACGAAAGCTTCAACCTTGAAGAGTGAAAATTGGGCAGCAAAGTGGACTTAGTGAACTGATCATTACCACAGAGAATCATCAAGAATGGGTGAAAACATGTTTGCCGAGATTTCAGAAAACCAGTACTTTTGGACGCTTGGCACACGTTTCCAATGAAAGTGTATTTCGGCAGTCTCTAGTTAGGGCTGCTTCAAGAGGAAACAAACCATAGAGACAGAAACTAAATCTATTTTATTTTGTCAATTTTCAAAGAGCTAGCACAAACCGTGTTTCATTTAGAGTTCCAAACACATCTATCTATATAGGAGAAAACAGAGTGAAACCTAAAAATTCAAACTCTTACTGGAAAGAAACGCTTCAACCTACAAGCGTGAAAATTGGGCAGCCAAGTGGGCTTAGTGAACTATTCACTACCACAGAGAATCATCAATATTGGGTGAAAAAATGTTTGCCGAGATTTCAGAAAACCAGTACTTTTGGACGCTTAGCACACGTTTCCAATGAAAGTGTATTTAGGCAGTCTCTAGTTAGGGCTGCTTCAAGAGGAAAAAAACCATAGAGACAGAACCTAAAACTACTTTATTTTGTCAATTTTCAAAGAGCTAGCACAAACCGTGTTTCATTTAGAGTTCCCAACACATCTATCTATATAGGAGAAAACAGAGTGAAACCTAAAAATTCAAACTCTTACTGGAAACGAACGCTTCACCTAGAAGAGTGAAAATTGGGAACCCAACTTGACTTAGTGTACTGATCACTACCACAGAGAATCATCCAGTTTGAGTGAAAAAATGTTTGCCGAGATTTCAGAAAACCAGTACTTTTGGACGCTTGGCACACCTTTCCAATGAAAGTGTATTTAGGCAGTCTCCAGTTAGGGCTGCTTGAAGAGTAAACAAACCTTAGAGACAGAACTTAGAACTACTTTATTTTGTCAATTTTCAAAGAGCTAGCACAAACCGTGTTTCATTTAGAGTTCCCAACACATCTATCTATATAGGAGAAAACAGAGTGAAACCTAAAATTCAAACTCTTACTGGAAACGAACGCTTCAACCTAGAAGAGTGAAAATTGGGAAGCCAAGTTGACTTAGTGAACTGATCACTACCACAGAGAATCATCCAGATTGGGTGAAAAAATGTTTGCCCAGATTCAGAAAACCAGTAGTTTTGGACGCTTGGCACACGTTTCCAATGAAAGTGTATTTAGGCAGTCTCCAGTTAGGGCTGCTTCAAGAGGAAACAAACCATAGAGTCAGAACCTAAAACTACTTTATTTTGTCAATTTTCAAAGAGCTAGCACAAACCGTGTTTCATTTAGAGTTCCCAACACATCTATCTACTTAGGAGAAAACAGAGTGAAACCTAAAAATTCAAACTCTTACTGGAAACGAACGCTTCAACTTAGAAGAGTGAAAATTGGGCAGCCAAGATGGCTTAGTGAACTGGTCACTACCACAGAGAATCATCAATATTGGGTGAAAAATGTTTGCCGAGATTTCGGAAACCAGTACTTTTGGACGCTTGGCACACCTTTCCAATGAAAATGTCTTTAGGCAGTCTCCGCTTAGGGCTGCTTCATGAGGAAACAAACCTTAGAGACAGAATTTAGAACTACTTTATTTTGTCAATTTTCAAAGAGCTAGCACAAACCGTGTTTCATTTAGAGTTCCCAACACATCTATCTATATAGGAGAAAACAGAGTGAAACCTAAAAATTCAAACTCTTACTGGAAACGAACGCTTCAACCTTGAAGAGTGAAAATTGGGCAGCCAAGTGGACTTAGTGAACTGATCATTACCACAGAGAATCATCAAGAATGGGTGAAAAAATGTTTGCCGAGATTTCAGAAAACCAGTACTTTTGGACGCTTAGCACACGTTTCCAATGAAAGTGTATTTAGGCAGTCTCTAGTTAGGGCTGCTTCAAGAGGAAAAAAACCATAGAGACAGAACCTAAAACTACTTTATTTTGTCAATTTTCAAAGAGCTAGCACAAACCGTGTTTCATTTAGAGTTCCCAACACATCTATCTATATAGGAGAAAACAGAGTGAAACCTAAAAATTCAAACTCTTACTGGAAACGAACGCTTCAACCTAGAAGAGTGAAAATTGGGAACCCAAGTTGACTTAGTGTACTGATCACTACCACCGAGAATCATCCAGTTTGAGTGAAAAAATGTTTGCTGAGATTTCAGAAAACCAGTACTTTTGACGCTTGGCACACCTTTCCAATGAAAGTGTATTAGGCAGTCTCCAGTTAGGGCTGCTTGAAGAGTAAACAAACCTTAGAGACAGAACTTAGAACTACTTTATTTTGTCAATTTTCAAAGAGCTAGCACAAACCGTGTTTCATTTAGAGTTCCCAACACATCTATCTATATAGGAGAAAACAGAGTGAAACCTAAAAATTCAAACTCTTACTGGAAACGTACGCTTCAACCTAGAAGAGTGAAAATTGGGAAGCCAAGTTGACTTAGTGAACTGATGACTACCACAGAGAATCATCCAGATTGGGTGAAAAAATGTTTGCCCAGATTTCAGAAAACCAGTACTTTTGGACGCTTGGCACACGTTTCCAATGAAAGTGTATTTAGGCACTCTCCAGTTAGGGCTGCTTCAAGAGGAGACAAACCATAGAGTCAGAACCTAAAACTACTTTATTTTGTCAATTTTCAAAGAGCTAGCACAAACCGTGTTTCATTTAGAGTTCCCAACACATCTATCTACATAGGAGAAAACAGAGTGAAACCTAAAAATTCAAACTCTTACTGGAAACGAACGCTTCAACCTAGAAGAGTGAAAATTGGGCAGCCAAGTGGACTTAGTGTACTGATCATTACCACAGAGAATCATCAAGATTAGGTGAAAACATGTTTGCCGAGATTTCAGAAAACCAGTACTTTTGGACGCTTGGCACACGTTTCCAATGAAAGTGTATTTCGGCAGTCTCTAGTTAGGGCTGCTTCAAGAGGAAACAAACCATAGAGACAGAACCTAAATCTATTTTATTTTGTCAATTTTCAAAGAGCTAGCACAAACCGTGTTTCATTTAGAGTTCCAAACACATCTATCTATATAGGAGAAAACACAGTGAAACCTAAAAATTCAAACTCTACTGGAAACGAACGCTTCAACCTAGAAGAGTGAAAATTGAGCAGCCAAGTGGGCTTAGTGAACTGATCACTACCACAGATAATCATCAATATTGGGTGAAAAAATGTTTGCCGAGATTTCAGAAAACCAGTACTTTTGGACGCTTGGCACACCTTTCCAATGAAAGTGTACTTAGGCAGTCTCTCGTTAGGGCTGCTTCAAGAAAAAAAAACCATGGAGACAGAACCTAAAACTACTCTATTTTGTCAATTTTCAAAGAGCTAACACAAACCGTGTTTCATTTAGAGTTCCCAACACATCTATCTATACGGGAGAAAACAGAGTGAAACCTAAAAATTCAAACTATTACTGGAATCGAACGCTTCAACCTAGAAGAGTGAAAATTGGGCAGCCATGTGGACTTAGTGAACTGATCACTACCACAATGTCTCATCAAGATTGGGTGAAAAAAGGTTTGCCGAGATTTCAGAAAATCAGTACTTTTGGACGCTTGGCACAACTTTCCAATGAAAATGCCTTTAGTCAGTCTCTGCTTAGGGCTTCTTCAAGAGGAAACAAACCTTAGAGACAGAACTTAGATTTACTTTATTTTGTCAATTTTCAAAGAGCTAGCACAAACCGTGTTTCATTTAGAGTTCCCAACACATCTATCTATATAGGAGAAAACAGAGTGAAACCTAAAAATTCAAACTCTTACTGGAAACGAACGCTTCAACCTAGAAGAGTGAAAATTGGGCAGCCAAGTGGACTTAGTGAACTGATCATTACCCCAGAGAATCATCAAGATTGGGTGAAAACATGTTTGCCGAGATTTCAGAAAACCAGTACTTTTAGACGCTTGGCACATGTTTCCAATGAAAGTGTATTTCGGCAGTCTCTAGTTAGGGCTGCTTCAAGAGGAAACAAACCATAGAGACAGAACCTAAATCTATTTTATTTTGTCAATTTTCAAAGAGCTAGCACAAACCGTGTTTCATTTAGAGTTCCAAACACATCTATCTATATAGGAGAAAACAGAGTGAAACCTAAAAATTCAAACTCTTACTGGAAACGAACGCTTCAACCTAGAAGAGTGAAAATTGGGAACCCAAGTTGACTTAGTGTACTGATCACTACCACAGAGAATCATCCAGTTTGAGTGAAAAAATGTTTGCCGAGATTTCAGAAAACCAGTACTTTTGGACGCTTGGCACACCTTTCCAATGAAAGTGTATTTAGGCAGTCTCCAGTTAGGGCTGCTTGAAGAGTAAACAAACCTTAGAGACAGAACTTAGAACTACTTTATTTTGTCAATTTTCAAAGAGCTAGCACAAACCGTGTTTCATTTAGAGTTCCCAACACATCTATCTATATAGGAGAAAACAGAGTGAAACCTAAAAATTCAAACTCTTACTGGAAACGAACGCTTCAACCTAGAAGAGTGAAAATTGGGAAGCCAAGTTGACTTAGTGAACTGATCACTACCACAGAGAATCATCCAGATTGGGTGAAAAAATGTTTGCCCAGATTTCAGAAAACCAGTACTTTTGGACGCTTGGCACACGTTTCCAATGAAAGTGTATTTAGGCAGTCTCCAGTTAGGGCTGCTTCAAGAGGAAACAAACCATAGAGTCAGAACCTAAAACTACTTTATTTTGTCAATTTTCAAAGAGCTAGCACAAACCGTGTTTCATTTAGAGTTCCCAACACATCTATCTACATATGAGAAAACAGAGTGAAACCTAAAAATTCAAACTCTTACTGGAAACGAACGCTTCAACCTAGAAGAGTGAAAATTGGGCAGCCAAGTGGACTTAGTGAACTGATCATTACCACAGAGAATCATCAAGATTAGGTGAAAACATGTTTGCCGAGATTTCAGAAATCCAGTACTTTTGGACGCTTGGCACACGTTTCCAATGAAAGTGTATTTCGGCAGTCTCTAGTTAGGGCTGCTTCAAGAGGAAACAAACCATAGAGACAGAACCTAAATCTATTTTATTTTGTCAATTTTCAAAGAGCTAGCACAAACCGTGTTTCATTTAGAGTTCCAAACACATCTATCTATATAGGAGAAAACACAGTGAAACCTAAAAATTCAAACTCTACTGGAAACGAACGCTTCAACCTAGAAGAGTGAAAATTGAGCAGCCAAGTGGGCTTAGTGAACTGATCACTACCACAGATAATCATCAATATTGGGTGAAAAAATGTTTGCCGAGATTTCAGAAAACCAGTACTTTTGGACGCTTGGCACACCTTTCCAATGAAAGTGTACTTAGGCAGTCTCTCGTTAGGGCTGCTTCAAGAAAAAACAAACCATGGAGACAGAACCTAAAACTACTCTATTTTGTCAATTTTCAAAGAGCTAACACAAACCGTGTTTCATTTAGAGTTCCCAACACATCTATCTATACGGGAGAAAACAGAGTGAAACCTAAAAATTCAAACTATTACTGGAATCGAACGCTTCAACCTAGAAGAGTGAAAATTGGGCAGCCATGTGGACTTAGTGAACTGATCACTACCACAATGTCTCATCAAGATTGGGTGAAAAAAGGTTTGCCGAGATTTCAGAAAACCAGTACTTTTGGATGCTTGGCACAACTTTCCAATGAAAATGTCTTTAGTCAGTCTCTGCTTAGGGCTTCTTCAAGAGGAAACAAACCTTAGAGACAGAACTTAGATTTACTTTATTTTGTCAATTTTCAAAGAGCTAGCACAAACCGTGTTTCATTTAGAGTTCCCAACACATCTATCTATATAGGAGAAAACAGAGTGAAACCTAAAAATTCAAACTCTTACTGGAAACGAACGCTTCAACCTAGAAGAGTGAAAATTGGGCAGCCAAGTGGACTTAGTGAACTGATCATTACCCCAGAGAATCATCAAGATTGGGTGAAAACATGTTTGCCGAGATTTCAGAAAACCAGTACTTTTAGACGCTTGGCACACGTTTCCAATGAAAGTGTATTTCGGCAGTCTCTAGTTAGGGCTGCTTCAAGAGGAAACAAACCATAGAGACAGAACCTAAATCTATTTTATTTTGTCAATTTTCAAAGAGCTAGCACAAACCGTGTTTCATTTAGAGTTCCAAACACATCTATCTATATAGGAGAAAACAGAGTGAAACCTAAAAATTCAAACTCTTACTGGAAACGAACGCTTCAACCTAGAAGAGTGAAAATTGGGAACCCAAGTTGACTTAGTGTACTGATCACTACCACAGAGAATCATCCAGTTTGAGTGAAAAAATGTTTGCCGAGATTTCAGAAAACCAGTACTTTTGGACGCTTGGCACACCTTTCCAATGAAAGTGTATTTAGGCAGTCTCCAGTTAGGGCTGCTTGAATAGTAAACAAACCTTAGAGACAGAAGTTAGAACTACTTTATTTTGTCAATTTTCAAAGAGCTAGCACAAACCGTGTTTCATTTAGAGTTCCCAACACATCTATCTATATAGGAGAAAACAGAGTGAAACCTAAAAATTCAAACTCTTACTGGAAACGAACGCTTCAACCTAGAAGAGTGAAAATTGGGAAGCCAAGTTGACTTAGTGAACTGATCACTACCACAGAGAATCATCCAGATTGGGTGAAAAAATGTTTGCCCAGATTTCAGAAAACCAGTACTTTTGGACGCTTGGCACACGTTTCCAATGAAGTGTATTTAGGCAGTCTCCAGTTAGGGCTGCTTCAAGAGGAAACAAACCATAGAGTCAGAACCTAAAACTAGTTTATTTTGTCAATTTTCAAAGAGCTAGCACAAACCGTGTTTCATTTAGAGTTCCCAACACATCTATCTACATAGGAGAAAACAGAGTGAAACCTAAAAATTCAAACTCTTACTGGAAACGAACGCTTCAACCTAGAAGAGTGAAAATTGGGCAGCCAAGTGGACTTAGTGAACTGATCACTACCACAGATAATCATCAATATTGGGTGAAAAAATGTTTGTCGAGATTTCAGAAAACCAGTACTTTGGACGCTTGGCACACGTTTCCAATGAAAGTGTATTTCGGCAGTCTCTAGTTAGGGCTGCTTCAAGAGGAAACAAACCATAGAGACAGAACCTAAATCTATTTTATTTTGTCAATTTTCAAAGAGCTAGCACAAACCGTGTTTCATTTAGAGTTCCAAACACATCTATCTATATAGGAGAAAACACAGTGAAACCTAAAAATTCAAACTCTTACTGGAAACGAACGCTTCAACCTAGAAGAGTGAAAATTGAGCAGCCAAGTGGGCTTAGTGAACTAATCACTACCACAGATAATCATCAATATTGGGTGAAAAAATGTTTGCCGAGATTTCAGAAAACCAGTACTTTTGGACGCTTGGCACACCTTTCCAATGAAAGTGTACTTAGGCAGTCTCTCGTTAGGGCTGCTTCAAGAAAAAACAAACCATGGAGACAGAACCTAAAACTACTCTATTTTGTCAATTTTCAAAGAGCTAACACAAACCGTGTTTCCTTTAGAGTTCCCAACACATCTATCTATACGGGAGAAAACAGAGTGAAACCTAAAAATTCAAACTATTACTGGAATCGAACGCTTCAACCTAGAAGAGTGAAAATTGGGCAGCCATGTGGACTTAGTGAACTGATCACTACCACAATGTCTCATCAAGATTGGGTGAAAAAAGGTTTGCCGAGATTTCAGAAAACCAGTACTTTTGGACGCTTGGCACAACTTTCCAATGAAAATGTCTTTAGTCAGTCTCTGCTTAGGGCTGCTTCAAGAGGAAACAAACCTTAGAGACAGAACTTAGATTTACTTTATTTTGTCAATTTTCAAAGAGCTAGCACAAACCATGTTTCATTTAGAGTTCCCAACACATCTATCTATATAGGAGAAAACAGAGTGAAACCTAAAAATTCAAACTCTTACTGGAAACGAACGCTTCAACCTAGAAGAGTGAAAATTGGGCAGCCAAGTGGACTTAGTGAACTGATCATTACCCCAGAGAATCATCAAGATTGGGTGAAAACATGTTTGCCGAGATTTCAGAAAACCAGTACTTTTAGACGCTTGGCACACGTTTCCAATGAAAGTGTATTTCGGCAGTCTCTAGTTAGGGCTGCTTCAAGAGGAAACAAACCATAGAGACAGAACCTAAATCTATTTTATTTTGTCAATTTTCAAAGAGCTAGCACAAACCGTGTTTCATTTAGAGTTCCAAACACATCTATCTATATAGGAGAAAACAGAGTGAAACCTAAAAATTCAAACTCTTACTGGAAACGAACGCTTCAACCTAGAAGAGTAAAAATTGGGCAGCCAAATGGGCTTAGTGAAGTGGTCACTACCACAGAGAATCATCAATATTGGGTGAAAAAATGTTTGCCGAGATTTCAGAAAACCAGTACTTTTGGACGCTTGGCACACCTTTCCAATGAAAGTGTATTTAGGCAGTCTCCAGTTAGGGCTGCTTGAAGAGTAAACAAACCTTAGAAACAGAACTTAGAACTACTTTATTTTGTCAATTTTCAAAGAGCTAGCACAAACCGTGTTTCATTTAGAGTTCCCAACACATCTATCTACATAGGAGAAAACAGAGTGAAACCTAAAAATTCAAACTCTTACTGGAAACGAACGCTTCAACCTAGAAGAGTGAATATTGGGCAGCCAAGTGGACTTAGTGAACTGATCATTACCACAGAGAATCATCAAGATTAGGTGAAAACATGTTTGCCGAGATTTCAGAAAACCAGTACTTTTGGACGCTTGGCACACGTTTCCAATGAAAGTGTATTTCGGCAGTCTCTAGTTAGGGCTGCTTCAAGAGGAAACAAACCATAGAGACAGAACCTAAATCTATTTTATTTTGTCAATTTTCAAAGAGCTAGCACAAACCGTGTTTCATTTAGAGTTCCAAACACATCTATCTATATAGGAGAAAACAGAGTGAAACCTAAAAATTCAAACTCTTACTGGAAACGAACGCTTCAACCTAGAAGAGTGAAAATTGGGAACCCAAGTTGACTTAGTGTACTGATCACTACCACAGAGAATCATCCAGTTTGAGTGAAAAAATGTTTGCCGAGATTTCAGAAAACCAGTACTTTTGGACGCTTGGCACACCTTTCCAATGAAAGTGTATTTAGGCAGTCTCCAGTTAGGGCTGCTTGAAGAGTAAACAAACCTTAGAGACAGAACTTAGAACTACTTTATTTTGTCAATTTTCAAAGAGCTAGCACAAACCGTGTTTCATTTAGAGTTCCCAACACATCTATCTATATAGGAGAAAACAGAGTGAAACCTAAAAATTCAAACTCTTACTGGAAACGAACGCTTCAACCTAGAAGAGTGAAAATTGGGAAGCCAAGTTGACTTAGTGAACTGATCACTACCACAGAGAATCATCCAGATTGGGTGAAAAAATGTTTGCCCAGATTTCAGAAAACCAGTACTTTTGGACGCTTGGCACACGTTTCCAATGAAAGTGTATTTAGGCAGTCTCCAGTTAGGGCTGCTTCAAGAGGAAACAAACCATAGAGTCAGAACCTAAAACTACTTTATTTTGTCAATTTTCAAAGAGCTAGCACAAACCGTGTTTCATTTAGAGTTCCCAACACATCTATCTACATAGGAGAAAACAGAGTGAAACCTAAAAATTCAAACTCTTACTGGAAACGAACGCTTCAACCTAGAAGAGTGAAAATTGGGCAGCCAAGTGGACTTAGTGAACTGATCATTACCACAGAGAATCATCAAGATTAGGTGAAAACATGTTTGCCGAGATTTCAGAAAACCAGTACTTTTGGACGCTTGGCACACGTTTCCAATGAAAGTGTATTTCGGCAGTCTCTAGTTAGGGCTGCTTCAAGAGGAAACAAACCATAGAGACAGAACCTAAATCTATTTTATTTTGTCAATTTTCAAAGAGCTAGCACAAACCGTGTTTCATTTAGAGTTCCAAACACATCTATCTATATAGGAGAAAACACAGTGAAACCTAAAAATTCAAACTCTTACTGGAACAGAACGCTTCAACCTAGAAGAGTGAAAATTGAGCAGCCAAGTGGGCTTAGTGAACTGATCACTACCACAGATAATCATCAATATTGGGTGAAAAAATGTTTGCCGAGATTTCAGAAAACCAGTACTTTTGGACGCTTGGCACACCTTTCCAATGAAAGTGTACTTAGGCAGTCTCTCGTTAGGGCTGCTTCAAGAAAAAACAAACCATGGAGACAGAACCTAAAACTACTCTATTTTGTCAATTTTCAAAGAGCTAACACAAACCGTGTTTCCTTTAGAGTTCCCAACACATCTATCTATACGGGAGAAAACAGAGTGAAACCTAAAAATTCAAACTATTACTGGAATCGAACGCTTCAACCTAGAAGAGTGAAAATTGGGCAGCCATGTGGACTTAGTGAACTGATCACTACCACAATGTCTCATCAAGATTGGGTGAAAAAAGGTTTGCCGAGATTTCAGAAAACCAGTACTTTTGGACGCTTGGCACAACTTTCCAATGAAAATGTCTTTAGTCAGTCTCTGCTTAGGGCTGCTTCAAGAGGAAACAAAACTTAGAGACAGAACTTAGATTTACTTTATTTTGTCAATTTTCAAAGAGCTAGCACAAACCATGTTTCATTTAGAGTTCCCAACACATCTATCTATATAGGAGAAAACAGAGTGAAACCTAAAAATTCAAACTCTTACTGGAAACGAACGCTTCAACCTAGAAGAGTGAAAATTGGGCAGCCAAGTGGACTTAGTGAACTGATCATTACCCCAGAGAATCATCAAGATTGGGTGAAAACATGTTTGCCGAGATTCAGAAAACCAGTACTTTTAGACGCTTGGCACACGTTTCCAATGAAAGTGTATTTCGGCAGTCTCTAGTTAGGGCTGCTTCAAGAGGAAACAAACCATAGAGACAGAACCTAAATCTATTTTATTTTGTCAATTTTCAAAGAGCTAGCACAAACCGTGTTTCATTTAGAGTTCCAAACACATCTATCTATATAGGAGAAAACAGAGTGAAACCTAAAAATTCAAACTCTTACTGGAAACGAACGCTTCAACCTAGAAGAGTAAAAATTGGGCAGCCAAATGGGCTTAGTGAAGTGGTCACTACCACAGAGAATCATCAATATTGGGTGAAAAAATGTTTGCCGAGATTTCAGAAAACCAGTACTTTTGGACGCTTGGCACACCTTTCCAATGAAAGTGTATTTAGGCAGTCTCCAGTTAGGGCTGCTTGAAGAGTAAACAAACCTTAGAGACAGAACTTAGAACTACTTTATTTTGTCAATTTTCAAAGAGCTAGCACAAACCGTGTTTCATTTAGAGTTCCCAACACATCTATCTACATAGGAGAAAACAGAGTGAAACCTAAAAATTCAAACTCTTACTGGAAACGAACGCTTCAACCTAGAAGAGTGAAAATTGGGCAGCCAAGTGGACTTAGTGAACTGATCATTACCACAGAGAATCATCAAGATTAGGTGAAAACATGTTTGCCGAGATTTCAGAAAACCAGTACTTTTGGACGTTTGGCACACGTTTCCAATGAAAGTGTATTTCGGCAGTCTCTAGTTAGGGCTGCTTCAAGAGGAAACAAACCATAGAGACAGAACCTAAATCTATTTTATTTTGTCAATTTTCAAAGAGCTAGCACAAACCGTGTTTCATTTAGAGTTCCAAACACATCTATCTATATAGGAGAAAACAGAGTGAAACCTAAAAATTCAAACTCTTACTGGAAACGAACGCTTCAACCTAGAAGAGTGAAAATTGGGAACCCAAGTTGACTTAGTGTACTGATCACTGCCACAGAGAATCATCCAGTTTGAGTGAAAAAATGTTTGCCGAGATTTCAGAAAACCAGTACTTTTGGACGCTTGGCACACCTTTCCAATGAAAGTGTATTTAGGCAGTCTCCAGTTAGGGCTGCTTGAAGAGTAAACAAACCTTAGAGACAGAACTTAGAACTACTTTATTTTGTCAATTTTCAAAGAGCTAGCACAAACCGTGTTTCATTTAGAGTTCCCAACACATCTATCTATATAGGAGAAAACAGAGTGAAACCTAAAAATTCAAACTCTTACTGGAAACGAACGCTTCAACCTAGAAGAGTGAAAATTGGGAAGCCAAGTTGACTTAGTGAACTGATCACTACCACAGAGAATCATCCAGATTGGGTGAAAAAATGTTTGCCCAGATTTCAGAAAACCAGTACTTTTGGACGCTTGGCACACGTTTCCAATGAAAGTGTATTTAGGCAGTCTCCAGTTAGGCTGCTTCAAGAGGAAACAAACCATAGAGTCAGAACCTAAAACTACTTTATTTTGTCAATTTTCAAAGAGCTAGCACAAACCGTGTTTCATTTAGAGTTCCCAACACATCTATCTACATAGGAGAAAACAGAGTGAAACCTAAAAATTCAAACTCTTACTGGAAACGAACGCTTCAACCTAGAAGAGTGAAAATTGGGCAGCCAAGTGGACTTAGTGAACTGATCATTACCACAGAGAATCATCAAGATTAGGTGAAACATGTTTGCCGAGATTTCAGAAAACCAGTACTTTTGGACGCTTGGCACACGTTTCCAATGAAAGTGTATTTCGGCAGTCTCTAGTTAGGGCTGCTTCAAGAGGAAACAAAACCATAGAGACAGAACCTAAATCTATTTTATTTTGTCAATTTTCAAAGAGCTAGCACAAACCGTGTTTCATTTAGAGTTCCAAACACATCTATCTATATAGGAGAAAACACAGTGAAACCTAAAAATTCAAACTCTTACTGGAAACGAACGCTTCAACCTAGAAGAGTGAAAATTGAGCAGCCAAGTGGGCTTAGTGAACTGATCACTACCACAGATAATCATCAATATTGGGTGAAAAAATGTTTGCCGAGATTTCAGAAAACCAGTACTTTTGGACGCTTGGCACACCTTTCCAATGAAAGTGTACTTAGGCAGTCTCTCGTTAGGGCTGCTTCAAGAAAAAACAAACCATGGAGACAGAACCTAAAACTACTCTATTTTGTCAATTTTCAAAGAGCTAACACAAACCGTGTTTCCTTTAGAGTTCCCAACACATCTATCTATACGGGAGAAAACAGAGTGAAACCTAAAAATTCAAACTATTACTGGAATCGAACGCTTCAACCTAGAAGAGTGAAAATTGGGCAGCCATGTGGACTTAGTGAACTGATCAGTACCACAATGTCTCATCAGATTGGGTGAAAAAAGGTTTGCCGAGATTTCAGAAAACCAGTACTTTTGGACGCTTGGCTCAACTTTCCAATGAAAATGTCTTTAGTCAGTCTCTGCTTAGGGCTGCTTCAAGAGGAAACAAACCTTAGAGACAGAACTTAGATTTACTTTATTTTGTCAATTTTCAAAGAGCTAGCACAAACCGTGTTTCATTTAGAGTTCCCAACACATCTATCTATATAGGAGAAAACAGAGTGAAACCTAAAAATTCAAACTCTTACTGGAAACGAACGCTTCAACCTAGAAGAGTGAAAATTGGGCAGCCAAGTGGACTTAGTGAACTGATCATACCCCAGAGAATCATCAAGATTGGGTGAAAACATGTTTGCCGAGATTTCAGAAAACCAGTACTTTTAGACGCTTGGCACACGTTTCCAATGAAAGTGTATTTCGGCAGTCTCTAGTTAGGGCTGCTTCAAGAGGAAACAAACCATAGAGGCAGAACCTAAAACTACGTTATTTTGTCAGTTTTCAAAGAGCTAGCACAAACCGTGTTAATTTAGAGTTCCCAACACATCTATCTACATAGGAGAAAACAGAGTGAAACATAAAATTCAAACTCTTACTGGAAACGAACGCTTCAACTAGAAGAGTGAAAATTGGGAACCCAAGTTGACTTAGTGTACTGATCACTACCACAGAGAATCATCCAGTTTGGGTGAAAGAATGTTTGCCGAGATTTCAGAAAACCAGTACTTTTGGACGCTTGGCACACCTTTCCAATGAAAGTGTATTTAGGCAGTCTCCAGTTAGGGCTGCTTGAAGAGTAAACAAACCATAGAGACAGAACCTAAAACTACTTTATTTTGTCAATTTTCAAAGAGCTAGCACAAACCGTGTTTCATTTAGAGTTCCAAACACATCTATCTATATTGGAGAAAACACAGTGAAACCTAAAAATTCAAACTCTTACTGGAAACGAACGCTTCAACTTAGAAGAGTGAATATTGGGCAGCCAAGTGGGCTTAGTGAACTGGTCACTACCACAGAGAATCATCAATATTGGGGGAAAAAATGTTGCCGAGATTTCAGAAAACCAGTACTTTTGGACGCTTGGCACACCTTTCCAATGAAAATGTCTTTAGGCAGTCTCTGCTTAGGGCTGCTTCAAGAGGAAACAAACCTTAGAGACAGAACTTAGAACTACTTTATTTTGTCAATTTTCAAAGAGCTAGCACAAACCGTGTTTCATTTAGAGTTCCCAACACATCTATCTATATAGGAGAAAACAGAGTGAAACCTAAAAATTCAAACTCTTACTGGAAACGAACGCTTCAACCTAGAAGAGTGAAAATTGGGCGGCCGAGTGGACTTAGTGAACTGATCATTACCACAGAGAATCATCAAGATTGGGTGAAAAAATGTTTGCCGAGATTTGAGAAAACCAGTACTTTTGGACGCTTGGCACACGTTTCCAATGAAAGTGTATTTAGGCAGTCTCTAGTTAGGGCTGCTTCAAGAGAAAACAAACCATAGAGACAGAACCTAAATCTACTTTATTTTCTCAATTTTCAAAGAGCTAGCACAAACCGTGTTTCATTTAGAGTTCCAAACACATCTATCTATATAGGAGAAAACACAGTGAAACCTAAAAATTCAAACTCTTACTTGAAACGAACGCTTCAACCTAGAAGAGTGAAAATTGGGCAGACAAGTGGACTTAGTGAACTGATCATTACCACAGAGAATCATCAAGATGGGGTGGAAAAATGTTTGCCGAGATTTCCGAAAAACAGTACTTTTGGACGCTTGGCACACCTTTTTAATGAAAGTGTTTTTATCCAGTCTCATGTTAGGGCTTCTTCAAGAGGAAACAATCCATAGAGACAGAACATAAAACTACTTTATTTTGTCAATTTTCAAAGAGCTAGCACAAACCGTGTTTCATTTAGAGTTCCCAACACATCTATCTATATAGGAGAAAACACAGTGAAACCTAAAAATTCAAACTCTTACTGGAAACGAACTCTTCAACCTAGAAGAGTGAAAATTGGGAAGCCAAGTTGACTTAGTGTACTGATCACTACCACAGAGAATCATCCAGTTTGCCTGAAAAAATGTTTGCCGAGATTTCAGACAACCAGTACTTTTGGACGCTTGGCACACATTTCCAATGAAAGTGTATTTAGGCAGTCTCCAGTTAGGGCTGCTTGAAGAGGAAACAAACCATAGAGACAGAACCTAAAACTACTTTATTTTGTCAATTTTCAAGGAGCTAGCACAAAATGTGTTTAATTTAGAGTTCCAAACACATCTATCCATATAGGAGAAAACACAGTGAAAACCTAAAAATTCAAACTCTTACTGGAAACGAACGCTTCAACTTAGAAGAGTGAAATTGGGCAGCCAAGTGGGCTTAGTGAACTGGTCACTACCACAGAGAATCATCAATATTGGGTGAAAAAATGTTTGCCAAGATTTCGGAAAACCATTACTTTTGGACGCTTGGCACACCTTTCCAATGAAAGTGTATTTGGGCAGTCTCTAGTTGGGCCGCTTCAAGAGGATACAAACCATAGAGACAGAACCTAAAACTACTTTATTTTGTCAATTTTCAAAGAGCTAGCACAAGCCCTGTTTCATTTAGAGTTCCAAACACATCTATCTATATAGGAGAAAACACAGTGAAACCTAAAAATTCAAACTCTTACTGGAAACAAACGCTTCAAACTAGAAGAGTGAAAATTGAGCAGCCAAGTGGGCTTAGTGAACTGATCACTACCACAGAGAATCATCAATTTTGGGTGAAAAAATGTTTGCCGAGATTTCAGAAAACCAGTACTTTTGGACGCTTGGCACACCTTTCCAATGAAAGTGTATTTAGGCAGTCTCTAGTTAGGGCTGCTTCAAGAGGAAACAAACCATAGAGACAGAATCTAAAACTACTTTATTTTGTCAATTTTCAAAGAGCTAGCACAAACCGTGTTTCATTTAGAGTTCCAAACACATCTATCTATATAGGAGAAAACACAGTGAAACCTAAAAATTCAAATTCTTACTGGAAACGAACGCTTCAACTTAGAAGAGTGAAAATTGGGCAGCCTAGTGGGCTTAGTGAACTGGTCACTACCACAGAGAATCATCAATATTGGGTGAAAAAATGTTTGCCGAGATTTCGGAAAACCAGTACTTTTGGACGCTTGGCACACCTTTCCAATGAAAATGTCTTTAGGCAGTCTCGGCTAAGGGCTGCTTCAAGAGGAAACAAACCTTAGAGACAGAACTTAGAACTACTTTATTTTGTCAATTTTCAAAGAGCTAGCACAAACCGTGTTTCATTTAGAGTTCCCAACACATCTATCTATATAGGAGAAAACAGAGTGAAACCTAAAAATTCAAACTCTTACTGGAAACGAACGCTTCAACCTTGAAGAGTGAAAATTGGGCAGCCAAGTGGACTTAGTGAACTGATCATTACCACAGAGAATCATCCAGAATGGGTGAAAACATGTTTGCCGAGATTTCAGAAAACCAGTACTTTTGGACGCTTGGCACACGTTTCCAATGAAAGTGTATTTCGGCAGTCTCTAGTTAGGGCTACTTCAAGAGGAAACAAATCATAGAGACAGAACTTAGAACTACTTTATTTTGTCAATTTTCAAAGAGCTAGCACAAACCGTGTTTCATTTAGAGTTCCAAATACATCTATCTATATAGGAGAAAACAGAGTGAAACCTAAAAATTCAAACTCTTACTGGAAAGGAACGCTTCAATCTAGAAGCGTGAAAATTGGGCAGCCAAGTGGGCTTAGTGAACTGGTCACTACCACAGAGAATCATCAATATTGGGTGAAAAAATGTTTGCCGAGATTTCAGAAAACCAGTACTTTTGGACGCTTAGCACACGTTTCCAATGAAAGTGTATTCAGGCAGTCTCTAGTTAGGGCTGCTTCAAGAGGAAACAAACCATAGAGACAGAACCTAAATCTACTTTATTTTGTCAATTTTCAAAGAGCTAGCACAAACCGTGTTTCATTTAGAGTTCCCAACACTTTTATCTATATAGGAGAAAACAGAGTGAAACCAAAAATTCAAACTCTAACTGGAAACGAACGCTTCAACCTAGAAGAGTGAAAATTGGGCAGCCAAGTGGACTTAGTGAACTGATCATTACCACAGAGAATCATCAAGATTGGGTGAAAAAATGTTTGCCGAGATTTCAGAAAACCAGTACTTTTGTACGCTGACCACACCTTTCCAATGAAAATGTCTTTAGGCAGTCTCTGCTTAGGGCTGTTTCAAGAGGAAACAACCTTAGAGACAGAACTTAGAACTACTTTATTTTGTCAATTTTCAAAGAGCTAGCACAAACCGTGTTTCATTTAGAGTTCCCAGCACATCTATCTATATAGGAGAAAACACAGTGAAACCTAAAAATTCAAACTCTTACTGGAAACGAATGCTTCAACCTAGAAGAGTGAAAATTGGGAACCCAAGTTGACTTAGTGTACTGATCACTACCACAGAGAATCATCCAGTTTGGGTGAAAAAATGTTTGCCGAGATTTCAGAAAACCAGTACTTTTGGACGCTTGGCACACCTTTCCAATGAAAGTGTATTTAGGCAGTCTCCAGTTAGGGCTGCTTGAAGAGTAAACAAACCATAGAGACAGAACCTAAAACTACTTTATTTTGTCAATTTTCAAAGAGCTAGCACAAACCGTGTTTCATTTAGAGTTCCCAGCACATCTATCTATATAGGAGAAAACACAGTGAAACCTAAAAATTCAAACTCTTACTGGAAACGAACGCTTCAACTTAGAAGAGTGAATATTGGGCAGCCAAGTGGGCTTAGTGAACTGGTCACTACCACAGAGAATAATCAATATTGGGGGAAAAAATGTTTGCCGAGATTTCAGAAAACCAGTACTTTTGGACGCTTGGCACACCTTTCCAATGAAAATGTCTTTAGGCAGTCTCTGCTTAGGGCTGCTTCAAGAGGAAACAAACCTTAGAGACAGAACTTAGAACTACTTTATTTTGTCAATTTTCAAAGAGCTAGCACAAACCGTGTTTCATTTAGAGTTCCCAACACATCTATCTATATAGGAGAAAACAGAGTGAAACCTAAAAATTCAAACTCTTACTGGAAACGAACGCTTCAACCTAGAAGAGTGAAAATTGGGCGGCCGAGTGGACATAGTGAACTGATCATTACCACAGAGAATCATCAAGATTGGGTGAAAAAATGTTTGCCGAGATTTCAGAAAACCAGTAATTTTGGACGCTTGGCACACGTTTCCAATGAAAGTGTATTTAGGCAGTCTCTAGTTAGGGCTGCTTCAAGAGAAAACAAACCATAGAGACAGAACCTAAATCTACTTTATTTTCTCAATTTTCAAAGAGCTAGCACAAACCGTGTTTCATTTAGAGTTCCAAACACATCTATCTATATAGGAGAAAACACAGTGAAACGTAAAAATTCAAACTCTTACTTGAAACGAACGCTTCAACCTAGAAGAGTGAAAATTGGGCAGACAAGTGGACTTAGTGAACTGATCATTACCACAGAGAATCATCAAGATGGGGTGGAAAAATGTTTGCCGAGATTGCCGAAAAACAGTACTTTTGGACGCTTGGCACACCTTTTTAATGAAAGTGTTTTTATCCAGTCTCTTGTTAGGGCTTCTTCAAGAGGAAACAATCCATAGAGACAGAACATAAAACTACTTTATTTTGTCAATTTTCAAAGATCTAGCACACACCGTGTTTCATTTAGAGTTCCCAACACATCTATCTATATAGGAGAAAACAGAGTGAAACCTAAAAATTCAAATTCTTACTGGAATCAAACGCTTCAACCTAGAAGAGTGAAAATTGGGCAGCCAAGTGGACTTAGTGAACTGATCATTACCACACAGTATCATCCAGATTGGGTGGAAAAATGTTTGCCGAGATTTCAGAAAACCAGTACTTTTGGACGCTTGGCACACCTTTTAAATGAAAGTGTTTTTAGGCAGTCTCTTGTTAGGGCTTCTTCAAGAGGAAACAATCCATAGAGACAGAACATAAAACTACTTTATTTTGTCAATTTTCAAAGATCTAGCACAAACCGTGTTTCATTTAGAGTTCCCAACACATCTATCTATATAGGAGAAAACAGAGTGAAACCTAAAAATTCAAACTATAGTGGAAACGAACGCTTCAACCTAGAATAGTGAAAATTGGGCAGCCAAGTGGGCTTAGTGAACTGATCATTACCACAATGTCTCATCAAGATTGGGTGAAAAAATGTTTGCCGAGATTTCAGCAAACCAGTACTTTTGGACGCTTGGCACACCTTTCCAATGATAATGTCTTTAGGCAGTCTCTGCTTAGGGCTGCTTCAAGAGGAAACAAACCTTACAGACAGAATTTAGAACTACTTTATTTTTTCAATTTTCAAAGAGCTAGCACAAACCGTGTTTCATTTAGAGTTCCCAACACATCTATCTATATAGGAGAAAACAGGGTGAAACCTAAAAATTCAAACTCTTACTGGAAACGAACGCTTCAACCTAGAAGAGTGAAAATTGGGGGCCAAGTGGACTTAGTGAACTGATCATTACCACAGAGAATCATCAAGATTGGGTGAAAAAATGTTTGCCGAGATTTCAGAAAACCAGTACTTTTGGACGCTTGGCACACGTTTCCAATGAAAGTGTATTTAGGCAGTCTCCAGTTAGGGCTGCTTAAAGAGTAAACAAACCATAGAGACAGAACCTAAAACTACTTTATTTTGTCAATTTTCAAAGAGCTAGCACAAACCGTGTTTCATTTAGAGTTCCCAACACATCTATCTACATAGGAGAAAACAGAGTGAAACCTAAAAATTCAAACTCTTACTGGAAACGAACGCTTCAACCTAGAAGAATGAATATTGGGCAGCCAAGTGGGCTTAGTGAACTGATCATTACCACACAGAATCATCCAGATTGGGTGAAAAAATGTTTGCCGAGATTTCAGAAAACCAGTACTTTTGGACGCTTGGCACACCTTTCCAATGAAAATGTCTTTAGGCAGTCTCTGCTTAGGGCTGCTTCAAGAGGAAACAAACCTTAGAGACAGACTTAGAACTACTTTATTTTGTCAATTTTCAAAGAGCTAGCACAAACCGTGTTTCATTTAGAGTTCCCAACACATCTATCTATATAGGAGAAAACAGAGTGAAACCTAAAAATTCAAACTCTTACTGGAAACGAACGCTTCAACCTAGAAGAGTGAAAATTGGGAAGCCAAGTTGACTTAGTGAACTGATCACTACCACAGAGAATCATCCAGATTGGGTGCAAAAATGTTTGCCGAGATTTCAGAAAACCAGTACTTTTGGACGCTTGGCACACGTTTACAATGAAAGTGTATTTAGGCAGTCTCCAGTTAGGGCTGCTTGAAGAGTAAACAAACCATAGAGACAGAACCTAAAACTACTTTATTTTGTCAATTTTCAAAGAGCTAGCACAAACCGTGTTTCATTTAGAGTTCCCAACACGTCTATCTACATAGGAGAAAACAGAGTGAAATCTAAAA
>NW_027517059.1:0-49109 GCF_048772815.1 Callospermophilus lateralis | reverse complement strand
ATTGAAATGTGTCTTTCGTGAGCTCTGCTTTAGGCTAGCATCCATCAGAGGAGACAAAAAATAAAAATAGAATGTAGAACTACTTTACTGTTTCAAGTTTCAAGAAGCTCGCACAAACCGTGTTTGATTTAGAGTTCGAACTACATTTGTCAATATAGGAGAAAACAGAGTGAAACCTAAAAATTCAAACTGTTACTCCAAAAGAATGCTTCAATCTAGGAGAACTAAACTTGGCATCCAAGTGGGATTGGTGTACTGATCATTTACTGAAAGTATCATGAAGATTGGATGAAAAAATATATGTTGAGATTTCAGGAGACTCTAGTGTGTTGGAAGTTTGGCAACCCCTTTCAGTATAAGTGTTATTCGCCAGACCCAGCTTTAGGATACAAGAATAAAAAAACCTTAGAGATAGAACGTAGAACTACTTTATTGTGTCAAGTTTCAAGAAGCTAGCACAAACCGTGTTTGATTTAGAGTTCGAACTGCATCTGTCAATATGGGAGAAAACAGAGTGAAAACTAAAAATTCAAACTGTTACTGCAAACGAATGCTTCAAGCTAGGAGAACGAAACTTGAACATCCACGTTTTATTGGTGTACTGCTGATTACATGAAATTATCATGAAGGTCGGAAAAAAAATATGTTGAGATTTCAGGAGACTGTAGTATTTTGGCAGCCTAACAACGCCTTTCATTGAATGTGTCTTTCGTCAGTCTCTGCTTAGTCTACATCCAGAGGAAACAAAAATAAAAATAGAATGTAGAACTACTTTACTGTTTCAAGTTTCAAGAAGCTAGCACAAACCGTGTTTGATTTAGAGTTCTAACTGCATCTGTCAATATAGGAGAAAACAGAGTGAAACCTATAATTTCTAACTTTTCCTGCAAACGAATGCTACAACCTAGAAGAACAAAACTTGGGCATCCACGTTTGATTGGTGTACTGATCAATACTTGAAAGAATCATGAAGATTGGATGAAGAAATATATGTTGAGATTTCAGGAGACGGTAGTTTTTTGGAAGCTTAACAACGCCTTTCATTGAAAGTGTTATTCGCCAGTCTCTGCTTAAGGCTACATCAAGAGGAAACAAACCTTAGAGATAGAACGTAGAACTACTTTATTGTGTCAAGTTTCAAGAAGCTAGCACAAACCATGTTTGATTTAGAGTTCGAACTGCATCTGTCAATATAGGAGAAAACAGAGTGAAAACTAAAATTCAAACTGTCACTGCAAACGAATGCTGCAACCTAGGAGAACGAAACTTGAACATCCACGTTTTATTGGTGTACTGCTCATTACTTGAAAAGATCATGAAGGTCGGAAAAAAAAATATGTTGAGATTCAGGAGACTGTAGTATTTTGGCAGCCTAACAACGCCTTTCATTGAATGTGTCTTTCGTGAGTCTCTGCTTAGGTCTACATCCAGAGGAGACAAAAAATAAAAATAGAATGTAGAACTACTTTACTGTTTCAAGTTTCAAGAAGCTAGCACAAACCGTGTTTGATTTAGAGTTCGAACTACATTTGTCAATATAGGAGAAAACAGAGTGAAACCTAAAAATTCAAACTGTTACTCCAAAAGAATGCTTCAATTTAGGAGAACTAAACTTTGGCATCCAAGTGGGATTGGTGTACTGATCATTACTTGAAAGTATCATGAAGATTGGAGGAAAAAATATATGTTGAGATTTCAGGAGACTCTAGTGTGTTGGAAGTTTGGCAACCCCTTTCAGTATAAGTGTTATTCGCCAGTCCCAGCTTTAGGATACAAGAGGAAACAAACCTTCGAGGTACAACGTAGAACTACTTTATTTTGTCAAGTTTCAAGAAGCTAGCACAAACCGTGTTTGATTTAGAGTTCTAACTGCATCTGTCAATATAGGAGAAAACAGAGTGAAACCTATAATTTCTAACTGTTCCTGCAAACGAATGCTACAACCCAGAAGAACAAAACTTGGGCATCCACGTTTGATTGGTGTACTGATCAATACTTGAAAGAATCATGAAGATTGGATGAAGAAATATATGTTGAGATTTCAGGAGACGGTAGTTTTTTGGAAGCTTAACAACGCCTTTCATTGAAAGTGTTATTCGCCAGTCTCTGCTTAAGGCTACATGAAGAGGAAACAAACCTTAGAGATAGAACGTAGAACTACTTTATTGTGTCAAGTTTCAAGAAGCTAGCACAAACCATGTTTGATTTAGAGTTCGAACTGCATCTGTCAATATAGGAGAAAACTGAGTGAAAACGAAAAATTCAAACTGTTACTGCAAACGAATGCTTCAACCTAGGAGAACGAAACTTGAACATCCACGTTTTATTGGTGTACTGCTCATTACTTGAAATTATCATGAAGGTAGGAAAAAAAATATGTTGAGATTTCAGGAGACTGTAGTATTTTGGCAGCCTAACAACGCCTTTCATTGAATGTGTCTTTCGTCAGTCTCTGCTTAGGTCTACATCCAGAGGAAACAAAAAATAAAAATAGAATGTAGAACTACTTTACTGTTTCAAGTTTCAAGAAGCTAGCACAAACCGTGTTTGATTTAGAGTTCGAACTACATTTGTCAATATAGGAGAAAACAGAGTGAAACCTAAAAATTCAAACTGTGACTCCAAAAGAATGCTTCAATCTAGGAGAACTAAACGTTGGCATCGAAGTGGGATTGGTGTACTGATCATTACTTGAAAGTATCATGAAGATTGGATGAAAAAATATATGTTGAGATTTCAGGAGACTCTAGTGTGTTGGAAGTTTGGCAACCCCTTTCAGTATAAGTGTTATTCGCCAGTCCCAGCTTTAGGATACAAGAGGAAACAAACCTTAGAGATAGAACGTAGAACTACTTTATTGTGTCAAGTTTCAAGAAGCTAGCACAAACCGTGTCTGATTTAGAGTTCTAACTGCATCTGTCAATATAGGAGAAAACAGAGTGAAACCTATAATTTCTAACTGTTCCTGCAAACGAATGCTACAACCTAGAAGAACAAAACTTGGGCATCCACGTTTGATTGGTGTACTGATCAATACTTGAAAGAATCATGAAGATTGGATGAAAAGATATATGTTGAGATTTCAGGAGACGGTAGTTTTTTGGAAGCTTAACAACGCCTTTCATTGAAAGTGTTATTCGCCAGTCTCTGCTTAAGGCTACATCACGAGGAAACAAACCTTAGAGATAGAACGTAGAACTACTTTATTATGTCAAGTTTCAAGAAGCTAGCACAAACCATGTTTGATTTAGAGTTCGAACTACATCTGTCAATATAGGAGAAAACAGAGTGAAAACTAAAAATTCAAACTGTTACTGCAAACGAATGCTTCAAGCTAGGAGAACGAAACTTGAACATCCACGTTTTATTGGTGTACTGCTGATTACATGAAATTATCATGAAGGTCGGAAAAAAAAATATGTTGAGATTTCAGGAGACTGTAATATTTTGGCAGCCTAACAACGCCTTTCATTGAATGTGTCTTTCGTCAGTCTCTGCTTAGGTCTACATCCAGAGGAAACAAAAAATAAAAATAGAATGTAGAACTACTTTACTGTTTCAAGTTTCAAGAAGCTAGCACAAACCGTGTTTGATTTAGAGTTCGAACTACATTTGTCAATATAGGAGAAAACAGAGTGAAACCTAAAAATTCAAACTGTTACTCCAAAAGAATGCTTCAATCTAGGAGAACTAAACTTTGGCATCCAAGTGGGATTGGTGTACTGATCATTACTGAAAGTATCATGAAGATTGGATGAAAAAATATATGTTGAGATTTCAGGAGACTCTAGTGTGTTGGAAGTTTGGCAACCCCTTTCAGTATAAGTGTTATTCGCCAGTCCCAGCTTTAGGATACAAGAGGAAACAAACCTTAGAGATAGAACGTAGAACTACTTTATTGTGTCAAGTTTCAAGAAGCTAGCACAAACCGTGTTTGATTTAGAGTTCTAACTGCATGTGTCAATATAGGAGAAAACAGAGTGAAAACTAAAAATTCAAACTGTTACTGCAAACGAATGCTTCAAGCTAGGAGAACGAAACTTGAACATCCACGTTTTATTGGTGTACTGCTGATTACATGAAATTATCATGAAGGTCGGAAAAAAAAATATGTTGAGATTTCAGAAGACTGTAGTATTTTGGCAGCCTAACAACGCCTTTCATTGAATGTGTCTTTCATCAGTCTCTGCTTAGGTCTACATCCAGAGGAAACAAAAAATCAAAATAGAATGTATAACTACTTTACTGTTTCAAGTTTAAAGAAGCTAGCACAAACCGTGTTTGATTTAGAGTTCGAACTACATTTGTCAATATAGGAGAAAACAGAGTGAAACCTAAAAATTCAAACTGTTACTCCAAAAGAATGCTTCAATCTAGGAGAACTAAACTTTGGCATCCAAGTGGGATTGGTGTACTGATCATTACTTGAAAGTATCATGAAGATTGGATGAAAAAATATATGTTGAGATTTCAGGAGACTCTAGTGTGTTAGAAGTTTGGCAACCCCTTTCAGTATAAGTGCTATTCGGCAGTCCCAGCTTTAGGATACAAGAGGAAACAAACCTTAGAGATAGAACGTAGAACTACTTTATTGTGTCAAGTTTCAAGAAGCTAGCACAAACCGTGTTTGATTTAGAGTTCTAACTACATCTGTCAATATAGGAGAAAACAGATTGAAACCTATAATTTCTAACTGTTCCTGAAAACAAATGCTACAACCTAGAAGAACAAAACTTGCGCATCCACGTTTGATTGGTGTACTGATCAATACTTGAAAGAATCATGAAGATTGGATGAAAAAATATATGTTGAGATTTCAGGAGACGGTAGTTTTTTGGAAGCTTAACAACGCCTTTCATTGAAAGTGTTATTCGCCAGTCTCTGCTTAAGGCTACATCAAGAGGAAACAAACCTTAGAGATAGAACGTAGAACTACTTTATTGTGTCAAGTTTCAAGAAGCTAGCACAAACCATGTTTGATTTAGAGTTCGAACTGCATCTGTCAATATAGGAGAAAACAGAGTGAAACCTATAATTTCTAACTGTTTCTGAAAACGAATGCTACAACCTAGAAGAACAAAACTTGGGCATCCACGTTTGATTGGTGTACTGATCAATACTTGAAAGAATCATGAAGATTGGATGAAGAAATATATGTTGATATTTCAGGAGACGGTAGTTTTTTGGAAGCTTAACAACGCCTTTCATTGAAAGTGTTATTCGCCAGTCTCTGCTTAAGGCTACATCAAGAGGAAACAAACCTTAGAGATAGAACGTAGAACTACTTTATTGTGTCAAGTTTCAAGAAGCTAGCACAAACCATGTTTGATTTAGAGTTCGAACTGCATCTGTCAATATAGGAGAAAACAGAGTGAAAACTAAAAATTCAAACTGTTACTGCAAACGAATGCTTCAAGCTAGGAGAACGAAACTTGAAAATCCACGTTTTATTGGTGTACTGCTCATTACTTGAAATGATCATGATGGTCGGAAAAAAAAAATATGTTGAGATTTCAGGAGACTGTAGTATTTTGGCAGCCTAACAACGCCTTTCATTGAATGTGTCTTTTGTCAGTCTCTGCTTAGGTCTACATCCAGAGGAAACAAAAAATAATAATAGAATGTAGAACTACTTTACCGTTTCAAGTTTCAAGAAGTTAGCACAAACCGTGTTTGATTTAGAGTTCGAACTACATTTGTCAATATAGGAGAAAACAGAGTGAAACCTAAAAATTCAAACTGTTACTCCAAAAGAATGCTTCAATCTAGGAGAACTAAACTTTGGCATCCAAGTGGGATTGGTGTACTGATCATTACTTGAAAGTATCATGAAGATTGGATGAAAAAATATATGTTGAGATTTCAGGAGACTCTAGTGTGTTGGAAGTTTGGCAACCCCTTTCAGTATAAGTGTTATTCGCCAGTCCCAGCTTTAGGATACAAGAGGAAACAAACCTTAGAGATAGAACGTAGAACTACTTTACTGTTTCAAGTTTCAAGAAGCTAGCACAAACCGTGTTTGATTTAGAGTTCTAACTGCATCTGTCAATATAGGAGAAAACAGAGTGAAACCTATAATTTCTAACTGTTCCTGCAAACGAATGCTACAACCTATAAGAACAAAACTTGGGCATCCACGTTTGATTGGTGTACTGATCAATACTTGAAAGAATCATGAAGATTGGATGAAGAAATATATGTTGAGATTTCAGGAGACGGTAGTTTTTTGGAAGCTTAACAACGCCTTTCATTGAAAGTGTTATTCGCCAGTCTCTGCTTAAGGCTACATCAAGAGGAAACAAACCTTAGAAATAGAACGTAGAACTACTTTATTGTGTCAAGTTTCAAGAAGCTAGCACAAACCATGTTTGATTTAGAGTTCGAACTGCATCTGTCAATATAGGAGAAAACAGAGTGAAAACTAAAAATTCAAACTGTTACTGCAAACGAATGCTTCAACCTAGGAGAATGAAACTTGAACATCCACGTTTTATTGGTGTCCTGCTCATTACTTGAAAAGATCATGAAGGTCGGAAAAAAAAATATGTTGAGATTTCAGGAGACTGTAGTATTTTGGCAGCCTAACAACGCCTTTCATTGAATGTGTCTTTCGTGAGTCTCTGCTTAGGTCTACATCCAGAGGAGATAAAAAATAAAAATAGAATGTAGAACTACTTTACTGTTTCAAGTTTCAAGAAGCTCGCACAAACCGTGTTTGATTTAGAGTTCGAAATACATTTGTCAATATAGGAGAAAACAGAGTGAAACCTAAAAATTCAAACTGTTACTCCAAAAGAATGCTTCAATCTAGGAGAACTAAACTTTGGCATCCAAGTGGGATTGGTGTACTGATCATTACTGAAAGTATCATGAAGATTGGATGAAAAAATATATGTTGAGATTTCAGGAGACTCTAGTGTGTTGGAAGTTTGGCAACCCCTTTCAGTATAAGTGTTATTCGCCAGTCCCAGCTTTAGGATACAAGAGGAAACAAACCTTAGAGATAGAACGTAGAACTACTTTATTGTGTCAAGTTTCAAGAAGCTAGCAGAAACCGTGTTTGATTTAGAGTTCGAACTGCATCTGTCAATATGGGAGAAAACAGAGTGAAAACTAAAAATTCAAACTGTTACTGCAAACGAATGCTTCAAGCTAGGAGAACGAAACTTGAACATCCACGTTTTATTGGTGTACTGCTGATTACATGAAATTATCATGAAGGTCGGAAAAAAAATATGTTGAGATTTCAGGAGACTGTAGTATTTTGGCAGCCTAACAACGCCTTTCATTGAATGTGTCTTTCGTCAGTCTCTGCTTAGGTCTACATCCAGAGGAAACAAAAAATCAAAATAGAATGTAGAACTACTTTACTGTTTCAAGTTTCAAGAAGCTAGCACAAACCGTGTTTGATTTAGAGTTCTAACTGCATCTGTCAATATAGGAGAAAACAGAGTGAAACCTATAATTTCTAACTTTTCCTGCAAACGAATGCTACAACCTAGAAGAACAAAACTTGGGCATCCACGTTTGATTGGTGTTCTGATCAATACTTGAAAGAATCATGAAGATTGGATGAAGAAATATATGTTGAGATTTCAGGAGACGGTAGTTTTTTGGAAGCTTAACAACGCCTTTCATTGAAAGTGTTATTCGCCAGTCTCTGCTTAAGGCTACATCAAGAGGAAACAAACCTTAGAGATAGAACGTAGAACTACTTTATTGTGTCAAGTTTCAAGAAGCTAGCACAAACCATGTTTGATTTAGAGTTCGAACTGCATCTGTCAATATAGGAGAAAACAGAGTGAAAACTAAAAATTCAAACTGTCACTGCAAACGAATGCTGCAACCTAGGAGAACGAAACTTGAACATCCACGTTTTATTGGTGTACTTCTCATTACTTGAAAAGATCATGAAGGTCGGAAAAAAAAATATGTTGAGATTTCAGGAGACTGTAGTATTTTGGCAGCCTAACAACGCCTTTCATTGAATGTGTCTTTCGTGAGTCTCTGCTTAGGTCTACATCCAGAGGAGACAAAAAATAAAAATAGAATGTAGAACTACTTTACTGTTTCAAGTTTCAAGAAGCTAGCACAAACCGTGTTTGATTTAGAGTTCGAACTACATTTGTCAATATAGGAGAAAACAGAGTGAAACCTAAAAATTCAAACTGTTACTCCAAAAGAATGCTTCAATCTAGGAGAACTAAACTTTGGCATCCAAGTGGGATTGGTGTACTGATCATTACTTGAAAGTATCATGAAGATTGGATGAAAAAATATATGTTGAGATTTCAGGAGACTCTAGTGTGTTGGAAGTTTGGCAACCCCTTTCAGTATAAGTGTTATTCGCCAGTCCCAGCTTTAGGATACAAGAGGAAACAAACCTTCGAGGTACAACGTAGAACTACTTTATTTTGTCAAGTTTCAAGAAGCTAGCACAAACCGTGTTTGATTTAGAGTTCTAACTGCATCTGTCAATATAGGAGAAAACAGAGTGAAACCTATAATTTCTAACTGTTCCTGCAAACGAATGCTACAACCTAGAAGAACAAAACTTGGGCATCCACGTTTGATTGGTGTACTGATCAATACTTGAAAGAATCATGAAGATTGGATGAAGAAATATATGTTGAGATTTCAGGAGACGGTAGTTTTTTGGAAGCTTAACAACACCTTTCATTGAAAGTGTTATTCGCCAGTCTCTGCTTAAGGCTACATCAAGAGGAAACAAACCTTAGAGATAGAACGTAGAACTACTTTATTGTGTCAAGTTTCAAGAAGCTAGCACAAACCATGTTTGATTTAGAGTTCGAACTGCATCTGTCAATATAGGAGAAAACTGAGTGAAAACTAAAAATTCAAACTGTTACTGCAAACGAATGCTTCAACCTAGGAGAACGAAACTTGAACATCCACGTTTTATTGGTGTACTGCTCATTACTTGAAAAGATCATGAAGATCGGAAAAAAAAAATATGTTGAGATTTCAGGAGACTGTAGTATTTTGGCAGCCTAACAACGCCTTTCATTGAATGTGTCTTTCGTGAGTCTCTGCTTAGGTCTACATCCAGAGGAGACAAAAAATAAAAATAGAATGTAGAACTACTTTACTGTTTCAAGTTTCAAGAAGCTAGCACAAACCGTGTTTAATTTAGAGTTCGAACTACATTTGTCAATATAGGAGAAAACAGAGTGAAACCTAAAAATTCAAACTGTTACTCCAAAAGAATGCTTCAATCTAGGAGAACTAAACTTTGGCATCCCAGTGGGATTGGTGTACTGATCATTACTTGAAAGTATCATGAAGATTGGATGAAAAAATATATTTTGAGATTTCAGGAGACTCTAGTGTGTTGGAAGTTTGGCAACCCCTTTCAGTATAAGTGTTATTCGCCAGTCCCAGCTTTAGGATACAAGAGGAAACAAACCTTCGAGGTACAACGTAGAACTACTTTATTTTGTCAAGTTTCAAGAAGCTAGCACAAACCGTGTTTGATTTAGAGTTCTAACTGCATCTGTCAATATAGGAGAAAACAGAGTGAAACCTATAATTTCTAACTGTTCCTGCAAACGAAGGCTACAACCTAGAAGAACAAAACTTGGGCATCCACGTTTGATTGGTGTACTGATCAATACTTGAAAGAATCATGAAGATTGGATGAAGAAATATATGTTGAGATTTCAGGAGACGGTAGTTTTTTGGAAGCTTAACAACGCCTTTCATTGAAAGTGTTATTCGCCAGTCTCTGCTTAAGGCTACATCAAGAGGAAACAAACCTTAGAGATAGAACGTAGAACTACTTTATTGTGTCAAGTTTCAAGAAGCTAGCACAAACCATGTTTGATTTAGAGTTCGAACTGCATCTGTCAATATAGGAGAAAACTGAGTGAAAACTAAAAATTCAAACTGTTACTGCAAACGAATGCTTCAACCTAGGAGAATGAAACTTGAACATCCACGTTTTATTGGTGTACTGCTCATTACTTGAAATGATCATGAAGGTCGGTAAAAAAAATATGTTGAGATTTCAGGAGACTGTAGTATTTTGGCAGCCTAACAACGCCTTTCATTGAATGTGTCTTTCGTCAGTCTCTGCTTAGGTCTACATCCAGAGGAAACAAAAAATAAAAATAGAATGTAGAACTACTTTACTGTTTCAAGTTTCAAGAAGCTAGCACAAACCGTGTTTGATTTAGAGTTCGAACTACATTTGTCAATATAGGAGAAAACAGAGTGAAACCTAAAAATTCAAACTGTTACTCCAAAAGAATGCTTCAATCTAGGAGAACTAAACTTTGGCATCCAAGTGGGATTGGTGTACTGATCATTACTGAAAATATCATGAAGATTGGATGAAAAAATATATGTTGAGATTTCAGGAGACTCTAGTGTGTTGGAAGTTTGGAAACCCCTTTCAGTATAAGTGTTATTTGCCAGTCCCAGCTTTAGGATACAAGAGGAAACAAACCTTAGAGATAGAACGTAGAACTACTTTATTGTGTCAATTTTCAAGAAGCTAGCACAAACCGTGTTTGATTTAGAGTTCGAACTGCATCTGTCAATATGGGAGAAAACAGAGTGAAAACTAAAAATTCAAACTGTTACTGCAAACGAATGCTTCAAGCTAGGAGAACGAAACTTGAACATCCACGTTTTATTGGTGTACTGCTCATTACTTGAAATGATCATGAAGGTCGGAAAAAAAAAATATGTTGAGATTTCAGGAGACTGTAGTATTTTGGCTGCCTAACAACGCCTTTCATTGAATGTGTCTTTTGTCAGTCTCTGCTTAGGTCTACATCCAGAGGAAACAAAAAATAAAAATAGAATGTAGAACTACTTTACTGTTTCAAGTTTCAAGAAGCTAGCAAACCGTGTTTGATTTAGAGTTCGAACTACATTTGTCAATATAGGAGAAAACAGAGTGAAACCTAAAAATTCAAACTGTTACTCCAAAAGAATGCTTCAATTTAGGAGAACTAAACTTTGGCATCCAAGTGGGATTGGTGTACTGATCATTACTTGAAAGTATCATGAAGATTGGATGAAAACATATATGTTGAGATTTCAGGAGACTCTAGTGTGTTGGAAGTTTGGCAACCCCTTTCAGTATAAGTGTTATTCGCCAGTCCCAGCTTTAGGATACAAGAGGAAACAAACCTTAGAGATAGAACGTAGAACTACTTTATTGTGTCAAGTTTCAAGAAGCTAGCACAAACCGTGTTTGATTTAGAGTTCTAACTGCATCTGTCAATATAGGAGAAAACAGAGTGAAACCTATAATTTCTAACTGTTCCTGCAAACGAATGCTACAACCTAGAAGAACAAAACTTGGGCATCCACGTTTGATTGGTGTACTGATCAATACTTGAAAGAATCATGAAGATTGGATGAAAAAATATATGTTGAGATTTCAGGAGACGGTAGTTTTTTGGAAGCTTAACAACGCCTTTCATTGAAAGTGTTATTCGCCAGTCTCTGCTTAAGGCTACATCAAGAGGAAACAAACCTTGAGATAGAACGTAGAACTACTTTTTTGGGTCAAGTTTCAAGAAGCTAGCACAAACCATGTTTGATTTAGAGTTCGAACTGCATCTGTCAATATAGGAGAAAACAGAGTGAAAAGTAAAAATTCAAACTGTTACTGCAAACGAATGCTTCAACCTAGGAGAACGAAACTTGAACATTCACGTTTTATTCGTGTACTGCTGATTACATGAAATTATCATGAAGGTCGGAAAAAAAAATATGTTGAGATTTCAGGAGACTGTAGTATTTTGGCAGCCTAACAACGCCTTTCATTGAATGTGTCTTTCGTCAGTCTCTGCTTAGGTCTACATCCAGAGGAAACAAAAAATCAAAATAGAATGTAGAACTACTTTACTGTTTCAAGTTTCAAGAAGCTAGCACAAACCGTGTTTGATTTAGAGTTCTAACTGCTTCTGTCAATATAGGAGAAAACAGAGTGAAACCTATAATTTCTAACTTTTCCTGCAAACGAATGCTACAACCTAGAAGAACAAAACTTGGGCATCCACGTTTGATTGGTGTTCTGATCAATACTTGAAAGAATCATGAAGATTGGATGAAGAAATATATGTTGAGATTTCAGGAGACGGTAGTTTTTTGGAAGCTTAACAACGCCTTTCATTGAAAGTGTTATTCGCCAGTCTCTGCTTAAGGCTACATCAAGAGGAAACAAACCTTAGAGATAGAACGTAGAACTACTTTATTGTGTCAAGTTTCAAGAAGCTAGCACAAACCATGTTTGATTTAGAGTTCGAACTGCATCTGTCAATATAGGAGAAAACAGAGTGAAAACTAAAAATTCAAACTGTCACTGCAAACGAATGCTGCAACCTAGGAGAACGAAACTTGAACATCCACGTTTTATTGGTGTACTTCTCATTACTTGAAAAGATCATGAAGGTCGGAAAAAAAAATATGTTGAGATTTCAGGAGACTGTAGTATTTTGGCAGGATAACAACGCCTTTCATTGAATGTGTCTTTCGTGAGTCTCTGCTTAGGTCTACATCCAGAGGAGACAAAAAATAAAAATAGAATGTAGAACTACTTTACTGTTTCAAGTTTCAAGAAGCTAGCACAAACCGTGTTTGATTTAGAGTTCGAACTACATTTGTCAATATAGGAGAAAACAGAGTGAAACCTAAAAATTCAAACTGTTACTCCAAAAGAATGCTTCAATCTAGGAGAACTAAACTTTGGCATCCAAGTGGGATTGGTTTACTGATCATTACTTGAAAGTATCATGAAGATTGGATGAAAAAATATATGTTGAGATTTCAGGAGACTCTAGTGTGTTGGAAGTTTGGCAACCCCTTTCAGTATAAGTGTTATTCGCCAGTCCCAGCTTTAGGATACAAGAGGAAACAAACCTTCGAGGTACAACGTAGAACTACTTTATTTTGTCAAGTTTCAAGAAGCTAGCACAAACCGTGTTTGATTTAGAGTTCTAACTGCATCTGTCAATATAGGAGAAAACAGAGTGAAACCTATAATTTCTAACTGTTCCTGCAAACGAATGCTACAACCTAGAAGAACAAAACTTGGGCATCCACGTTTGATTGGTGTACTGATCAATACTTGAAAGAATCATGAAGATTGGATGAAGAAATATATGTTGAGATTTCAGGAGACGGTAGTTTTTTGGAAGCTTAACAACGCCTTTCATTGAAAGTGTTATTCGCCAGTCTCTGCTTAAGGCTACATCAAGAGGAAACAAACCTTAGAGATAGAACGTAGAACTACTTTATTGTGTCAAGTTTCAAGAAGCTAGCACAAACCATGTTTGATTTAGAGTTCGAACTGCATCTGTCAATATAGGAGAAAACAGAGTGAAAACTAAAAATTCAAACTGTCACTGCAAACGAATGCTGCAACCTAGGAGAACGAAACTTGAACATCCACGTTTTATTGGTGTACTTCTCATTACTTGAAAAGATCATGAAGGTCGGAAAAAAAAATATGTTGAGATTTCAGGAGACTGTAGTATTTTGGCAGCCTAACAACGCCTTTCATTGAATGTGTCTTTCGTGAGTCTCTGCTTAGGTCTACATCCAGAGGAGACAAAAAATAAAAATAGAATGTAGAACTACTTTACTGTTTCAAGTTTCAAGAAGCTAGCACAAACCGTGTTTGATTTAGAGTTCGAACTACATTTGTCAATATAGGAGAAAACAGAGTGAAACCTAAAAATTCAAACTGTTACTCCAAAAGAATGCTTCAATCTAGGAGAACTAAACTTTGGCATCCAAGTGGGATTGGTTTACTGATCATTACTTGAAAGTATCATGAAGATTGGATGAAAAAATATATGTTGAGATTTCAGGAGACTCTAGTGTGTTGGAAGTTTGGCAACCCCTTTCAGTATAAGTGTTATTCGCCAGTCCCAGCTTTAGGATACAAGAGGAAACAAACCTTCGAGGTACAACGTAGAACTACTTTATTTTGTCAAGTTTCAAGAAGCTAGCACAAACCGTGTTTGATTTAGAGTTCTAACTGCATCTGTCAATATAGGAGAAAACAGAGTGAAACCTATAATTTCTAACTGTTCCTGCAAACGAATGCTACAACCTAGAAGAACAAAACTTGGGCATCCACGTTTGATTGGTGTACTGATCAATACTTGAAAGAATCATGAAGATTGGATGAAGAAATATATGTTGAGATTTCAGGAGACGGTAGTTTTTTGGAAGCTTAACAACGCCTTTCATTGAAAGTGTTATTCGCCAGTCTCTGCTTAAGGCTACATCAAGAGGAAACAAACCTTAGAGATAGAACGTAGAACTACTTTATTGTGTCAAGTTTCAAGAAGCTAGCACAAACCATGTTTGATTTAGAGTTCGAACTGCATCTGTCAATATAGGAGAAAACTGAGTGAAAACTAAAAATTCAAACTGTTACTGCAAACGAATGCTTCAACCTAGGAGAACGAAACTTGAACATCCACGTTTTATTGGTGTACTGCTCATTACTTGAAAAGATCATGAAGATCGGAAAAAAAAATATGTTGAGATTTCAGGAGACTGTAGTATTTTGGCAGCCTAACAACGCCTTTCATTGAATGTGTCTTTCGTGAGTCTCTGCTTAGGTCTACATCCAGAGGAGACAAAAAATAAAAATAGAATGTAGAACTACTTTACTGTTTCAAGTTTCAAGAAGCTAGCACAAACCGTGTTTAATTTAGAGTTCGAACTACATTTGTCAATATAGGAGAAAACAGAGTGAAACCTAAAAATTCAAACTGTTACTCCAAAAGAATGCTTCAATCTAGGAGAACTAAACTTTGGCATCCCAGTGGGATTGGTGTACTGATCATTACTTGAAAGTATCATGAAGATTGGATGAAAAAATATATGTTGAGATTTCAGGAGACTCTAGTGTGTTGGAAGTTTGGCAACCCCTTTCAGTATAAGTGTTATTCGCCAGTCCCAGCTTTAGGATACAAGAGGAAACAAACCTTCGAGGTACAACGTAGAACTACTTTATTTTGTCAAGTTTCAAGAAGCTAGCACAAACCGTGTTTGATTTAGAGTTCTAACTGCATCTGTCAATATAGGAGAAAACAGAGTGAAACCTATAATTTCTAACTGTTCCTGCAAACGACGGCTACAACCTAGAAGAACAAAACTTGGGCATCCACGTTTGATTGGTGTACTGATCAATACTTGAAAGAATCATGAAGATTGGATGAAGAAATATATGTTGATATTTCAGGAGACGGTAGTTTTTTGGAAGCTTAACAACGCCTTTCATTGAAAGTGTTATTCGCCAGTCTCTGCTTAAGGCTACATCAAGAGGAAACAAACCTTAGAGATAGAACGTAGAACTACTTTATTGTGTCAAGTTTCAAGAAGCTAGCACAAACCATGTTTGATTTAGAGTTCGAACTGCATCTGTCAATATAGGAGAAAACTGAGTGAAAACTAAAAATTCAAACTGTTACTGCAAACGAATGCTTCAACCTAGGAGAATGAAACTTGAACATCCACGTTTTATTGGTGTACTGCTCATTACTTGAAATGATCATGAAGGTCGGAAAAAAAAATATGTTGAGATTTCAGGAGACTGTAGTATTTTGGCAGCCTAACAACGCCTTTCATTGAATGTGTCTTTCGTCAGTCTCTGCTTAGGTCTACATCCAGAGGAAACAAAAAATCAAAATAGAATGTAGAACTACTTTACTGTTTCAAGTTTCAAGAAGCTAGCACAAACCGTGTTTGATTTAGAGTTCGAACTACATTTGTCAATATAGGAGAAAACAGAGTGAAACCTAAAAATTCAAACTGTTACTCCAAAAGAATGCTTCAATCTAGGAGAACTAAACTTTGGCATCCAAGTGGGATTGGTTTACTGATCATTACTTGAAAGTATCATGAAGATTGGATGAAAAAATATATGTTGAGATTTCAGGAGACTCTAGTGTGTTGGAAGTTTGGCAACCCCTTTCAGTATAAGTGTTATTCGCCAGTCCCAGCTTTAGGATACAAGAGGAAACAAACCTTAGAGATAGAACGTAGAACTACTTTATTGTGTCAAGTTTCAAGAAGCTAGCACAAACCGTGTTTGATTTAGAGTTCTAACTGCATCTGTCAATATAGGAGAAAACAGAGTGAAACCTATAATTTCTAACTGTTCCTGCAAACGAATGCTACAACCTAGAAGAACAAAACTTGGGCATCCACGTTTGATTGGTGTACTGATCAATACTTGAAAGAATCATGAAGATTGGATGAAAAAATATATGTTGAGATTTCAGGAGACGGTAGTTTTTTGGAAGCTTAACAACGCCTTTCATTGAAAGTGTTATTCGCCAGTCTCTGCTTAAGGCTACATCAAGAGGAAACAAACCTTGAGATAGAACGTAGAACTACTTTTTTGGGTCAAGTTTCAAGAAGCTAGCACAAACCATGTTTGATTTAGAGTTCGAACTGCATCTGTCAATATAGGAGAAAACAGAGTGAAAAGTAAAAATTCAAACTGTTACTGCAAACGAATGCTTCAACCTAGGAGAACGAAACTTGAACATTCACGTTTTATTCGTGTACTGCTGATTACATGAAATTATCATGAAGGTCGGAAAAAAAAATATGTTGAGATTTCAGGAGACTGTAGTATTTTGGCAGCCTAACAACGCCTTTCATTGAATGTGTCTTTCGTCAGTCTCTGCTTAGGTCTACATCCAGAGGAAACAAAAAATCAAAATAGAATGTAGAACTACTTTACTGTTTCAAGTTTCAAGAAGCTAGCACAAACCGTGTTTGATTTAGAGTTCTAACTGCTTCTGTCAATATAGGAGAAAACAGAGTGAAACCTATAATTTCTAACTTTTCCTGCAAACGAATGCTACAACCTAGAAGAACAAAACTTGGGCATCCACGTTTGATTGGTGTTCTGATCAATACTTGAAAGAATCATGAAGATTGGATGAAGAAATATATGTTGAGATTTCAGGAGACGGTAGTTTTTTGGAAGCTTAACAACGCCTTTCATTGAAAGTGTTATTCGCCAGTCTCTGCTTAAGGCTACATCAAGAGGAAACAAACCTTAGAGATAGAACGTAGAACTACTTTATTGTGTCAAGTTTCAAGAAGCTAGCACAAACCATGTTTGATTTAGAGTTCGAACTGCATCTGTCAATATAGGAGAAAACAGAGTGAAAACTAAAAATTCAAACTGTCACTGCAAACGAATGCTGCAACCTAGGAGAACGAAACTTGAACATCCACGTTTTATTGGTGTACTTCTCATTACTTGAAAAGATCATGAAGGTCGGAAAAAAAAATATGTTGAGATTTCAGGAGACTGTAGTATTTTGGCAGGATAACAACGCCTTTCATTGAATGTGTCTTTCGTGAGTCTCTGCTTAGGTCTACATCCAGAGGAGACAAAAAATAAAAATAGAATGTAGAACTACTTTACTGTTTCAAGTTTCAAGAAGCTAGCACAAACCGTGTTTGATTTAGAGTTCGAACTACATTTGTCAATATAGGAGAAAACAGAGTGAAACCTAAAAATTCAAACTGTTACTCCAAAAGAATGCTTCAATCTAGGAGAACTAAACTTTGGCATCCAAGTGGGATTGGTTTACTGATCATTACTTGAAAGTATCATGAAGATTGGATGAAAAAATATATGTTGAGATTTCAGGAGACTCTAGTGTGTTGGAAGTTTGGCAACCCCTTTCAGTATAAGTGTTATTCGCCAGTCCCAGCTTTAGGATACAAGAGGAAACAAACCTTCGAGGTACAACGTAGAACTACTTTATTTTGTCAAGTTTCAAGAAGCTAGCACAAACCGTGTTTGATTTAGAGTTCTAACTGCATCTGTCAATATAGGAGAAAACAGAGTGAAACCTATAATTTCTAACTGTTCCTGCAAACGAATGCTACAACCTAGAAGAACAAAACTTGGGCATCCACGTTTGATTGGTGTACTGATCAATACTTGAAAGAATCATGAAGATTGGATGAAGAAATATATGTTGAGATTTCAGGAGACGGTAGTTTTTTGGAAGCTTAACAACGCCTTTCATTGAAAGTGTTATTCGCCAGTCTCTGCTTAAGGCTACATCAAGAGGAAACAAACCTTAGAGATAGAACGTAGAACTACTTTATTGTGTCAAGTTTCAAGAAGCTAGCACAAACCATGTTTGATTTAGAGTTCGAACTGCATCTGTCAATATAGGAGAAAACAGAGTGAAAACTAAAAATTCAAACTGTCACTGCAAACGAATGCTGCAACCTAGGAGAACGAAACTTGAACATCCACGTTTTATTGGTGTACTTCTCATTACTTGAAAAGATCATGAAGGTCGGAAAAAAAAATATGTTGAGATTTCAGGAGACTGTAGTATTTTGGCAGCCTAACAACGCCTTTCATTGAATGTGTCTTTCGTGAGTCTCTGCTTAGGTCTACATCCAGAGGAGACAAAAAATAAAAATAGAATGTAGAACTACTTTACTGTTTCAAGTTTCAAGAAGCTAGCACAAACCGTGTTTGATTTAGAGTTCGAACTACATTTGTCAATATAGGAGAAAACAGAGTGAAACCTAAAAATTCAAACTGTTACTCCAAAAGAATGCTTCAATCTAGGAGAACTAAACTTTGGCATCCAAGTGGGATTGGTTTACTGATCATTACTTGAAAGTATCATGAAGATTGGATGAAAAAATATATGTTGAGATTTCAGGAGACTCTAGTGTGTTGGAAGTTTGGCAACCCCTTTCAGTATAAGTGTTATTCGCCAGTCCCAGCTTTAGGATACAAGAGGAAACAAACCTTCGAGGTACAACGTAGAACTACTTTATTTTGTCAAGTTTCAAGAAGCTAGCACAAACCGTGTTTGATTTAGAGTTCTAACTGCATCTGTCAATATAGGAGAAAACAGAGTGAAACCTATAATTTCTAACTGTTCCTGCAAACGAATGCTACAACCTAGAAGAACAAAACTTGGGCATCCACGTTTGATTGGTGTACTGATCAATACTTGAAAGAATCATGAAGATTGGATGAAGAAATATATGTTGAGATTTCAGGAGACGGTAGTTTTTTGGAAGCTTAACAACGCCTTTCATTGAAAGTGTTATTCGCCAGTCTCTGCTTAAGGCTACATCAAGAGGAAACAAACCTTAGAGATAGAACGTAGAACTACTTTATTGTGTCAAGTTTCAAGAAGCTAGCACAAACCATGTTTGATTTAGAGTTCGAACTGCATCTGTCAATATAGGAGAAAACTGAGTGAAAACTAAAAATTCAAACTGTTACTGCAAACGAATGCTTCAACCTAGGAGAACGAAACTTGAACATCCACGTTTTATTGGTGTACTGCTCATTACTTGAAAAGATCATGAAGATCGGAAAAAAAAATATGTTGAGATTTCAGGAGACTGTAGTATTTTGGCAGCCTAACAACGCCTTTCATTGAATGTGTCTTTCGTGAGTCTCTGCTTAGGTCTACATCCAGAGGAGACAAAAAATAAAAATAGAATGTAGAACTACTTTACTGTTTCAAGTTTCAAGAAGCTAGCACAAACCGTGTTTAATTTAGAGTTCGAACTACATTTGTCAATATAGGAGAAAACAGAGTGAAACCTAAAAATTCAAACTGTTACTCCAAAAGAATGCTTCAATCTAGGAGAACTAAACTTTGGCATCCCAGTGGGATTGGTGTACTGATCATTACTTGAAAGTATCATGAAGATTGGATGAAAAAATATATGTTGAGATTTCAGGAGACTCTAGTGTGTTGGAAGTTTGGCAACCCCTTTCAGTATAAGTGTTATTCGCCAGTCCCAGCTTTAGGATACAAGAGGAAACAAACCTTCGAGGTACAACGTAGAACTACTTTATTTTGTCAAGTTTCAAGAAGCTAGCACAAACCGTGTTTGATTTAGAGTTCTAACTGCATCTGTCAATATAGGAGAAAACAGAGTGAAACCTATAATTTCTAACTGTTCCTGCAAACGACGGCTACAACCTAGAAGAACAAAACTTGGGCATCCACGTTTGATTGGTGTACTGATCAATACTTGAAAGAATCATGAAGATTGGATGAAGAAATATATGTTGATATTTCAGGAGACGGTAGTTTTTTGGAAGCTTAACAACGCCTTTCATTGAAAGTGTTATTCGCCAGTCTCTGCTTAAGGCTACATCAAGAGGAAACAAACCTTAGAGATAGAACGTAGAACTACTTTATTGTGTCAAGTTTCAAGAAGCTAGCACAAACCATGTTTGATTTAGAGTTCGAACTGCATCTGTCAATATAGGAGAAAACTGAGTGAAAACTAAAAATTCAAACTGTTACTGCAAACGAATGCTTCAACCTAGGAGAATGAAACTTGAACATCCACGTTTTATTGGTGTACTGCTCATTACTTGAAATGATCATGAAGGTCGGAAAAAAAAATATGTTGAGATTTCAGGAGACTGTAGTATTTTGGCAGCCTAACAACGCCTTTCATTGAATGTGTCTTTCGTCAGTCTCTGCTTAGGTCTACATCCAGAGGAAACAAAAAATCAAAATAGAATGTAGAACTACTTTACTGTTTCAAGTTTCAAGAAGCTAGCACAAACCGTGTTTGATTTAGAGTTCGAACTACATTTGTCAATATAGGAGAAAACAGAGTGAAACCTAAAAATTCAAACTGTTACTCCAAAAGAATGCTTCAATCTAGGAGAACTAAACTTTGGCATCCAAGTGGGATTGGTGTACTGATCATTACTTGAAAGTATCATGAAGATTGGATGAAAAAATATATGTTGAGATTTCAGGAGACTCTAGTGTGTTGGAAGTTTGGCAACCGCTTTCAGTATAAGTGTTATTCGCCAGTCCCTGCTTTAGGATACAAGAGGAAACAAACCTTAGAGATAGAACGTAGAACTACTTTATTTTGTCAAGTACCAAGAAGCTAGCACAAACCGTGTTTGATTTAGAGTTCTAACTGCATCTGTCAATATAGGAGAAAACAGAGTGAAACCTATAATTTCTAACTGTTCCTGCAAACGAATTCTACAACCTAGAAGAAAAAAACTTGGGCATCCACGTTTGATTGGTGTACTGATCAATACTTGAAAGAATCATGAAGATTGGATGAAAAGATATATGTTGAGATTTCAGGAGACGGTAGTTTTTTGGAAGCTTAACAACGCCTTTCATTGAAAGTGTTATTCGCCAGTCTCTGCTTAAGGCTACATCAAGAGGAAACAAACCTTAGAGATAGAACGTAGAACTACTTTATTGTGTCAAGTTTCAAGAAGCTAGCACAAACCATGTTTGATTTAGAGTTCGAACTGCATCTGTCAATATAGGAGAAAACAGAGTGAAAAGTAAAAATTCAAACTGTTACTGCAAACGAATGCTTCAAGCTAGGAGAACGAAACTTGAACATCCACGTTTTATTGGTTTACTGCTCATTACTTGAAATGATCATGAAGGTCGGAAAAAAAATATGTTGAGATTTCAGGAGACTGTAGTATTTTGGCAGCCTAACAACGCCTTTCATTGAATGTGTCTTTCGTCAGTCTCTGCTTAGGTCTACATCCAGAGGAAACAAAAAATCAAAATAGAATGTAGAACTACTTTACTGTTTAAAGTTTCAAGAAGCTAGCACAAACCGTGTTTGATTTAGAGTTCGAACTACATTTGTCAATATAGGAGAAAACAGAGTGAAACCTAAAAATTCAAACTGTTACTCCAAAAGAATGCTTCAATCTAGGAGAACTAAACTTTGGCATCCAAGTGGGATTGGTGTACTGATCATTACTTGAAAGTATCATGAAGATTGGATGAAAAAATATATGTTGAGATTTAAGGAGACTCTAGTGTGTTGGAAGTTTGGCAACCCCTTTCATTACAAGTGTTATTCCCCAGTCCCAGCTTTAGGATACAAGAGGAAACAAACCTTAGAGATAGAACGTAGAACTACTTTATTGTGTCAAGTTTCAAGAAGCTAGCACAAACCGTGTTTGATTTAGAGTTCTAACTGCATCTGTCAATATAGGAGAAAACAGAGTGAAACCTATAATTTCTAACTGTTCCTGCAAACGAATGCTACAACCTAGAAGAACAAAACGTGGGCATCCACGTTTGATTGGTGTACTGATCAATACTTGAAAGAATCATGAAGATTGGATGAAAAAATATATGTTGAGATTTCAGGAGACGGTAGTTTTTTGGAAGCTTAACAACGCCTTTCATTGAAAGTGTTATTCACCAGTCTCTGCTTAAGGCTACATCAAGAGGAAACAAACCTTAGAGATAGAACGTAGAACTACTTTATTGTGTCAAGTTTCAAGAAGATAGCACAAACCATGTTTGATTTAGAGTTCGAACTGCATCTGTCAATATAGGAGAAAACAGAGAGAAAACTAAAAATTCAAACTGTTACTGCAAACGAATGCTTCAACATAGGAGAACGAAACTTGAACATCCACGTTTTATTGGTGTACTGCTCATTACTTGAAATTATCATGAAGGTCGAAAAAAAAAATATGTTGAGATTTCAGGAGACTGTAGTATTTTGGCAACCTAAAAACGCCTTTCATTGAATGTGTCTTCGTCAGTCTCTGGTTAGGTCTACATCCAGTGGAAACAAAAAATAAAAATAGAATGTAGAACTACTTTACTGTTTCAAGTTTCAAGAAGCTAGCACAAACCGTGTTTGATTTAGAGTTCGAACTACATTTGTCAATATAGGAGAAAACAGAGTGAAACCTAAAAATTCAAACTGTTACTCCAAAAGAATGCTTCAATCTAGGAGAACTAAACTTTGGCATCCAAGTGGGATTGGTGTACTGATCATTACTTGAAAGTATCATGACGATTGGATGAAAAAATATATGTTGAGATTTCAGGAGACTCTAGTGTGTTGGAAGTTTGGCAACCCCTTTCAGTATAAGTGTTATTCGCCAGTACCAGCTTTAGGATACAAGAGGAAACAAACCTTAGAGATAGAACGTAGAACTACTTTATTGTGTCAAGTTTCAAGAAGCTAGCACAAACCGTGTTTGATTTAGAGTTCTAACTGCATCTGTCAATATAGGAGAAAACAGAGTGAAAACTAAAAATTCAAACTGTTACTGCAAACGAATGCTTCAACCTAGGAGAACGAAACTTGAACATCCACGTTTTATTGCTGTACTGCTGATTACTTGAAATCATCATGAAGGTCGGAAAAAAAAATATGTTGAGATTTCAGGAGACTGTAGTATTTTAGCAGCCTAACAACGCCTTTCATTGAATGTGTCTTCGTCAGTCTCTGGTTAGGTCTACATCCAGAGGAAACAAAAAATAAAAATAGAATGTAGAACTACTTTACTGTTTCAAGTTTCAAGAAGCTAGCACAAACCGTGTTTGATTTAGAGTTCGAACTACATTTGTCAATATAGGAGAAAACAGAGTGAAACCTAAAAATTCAAACTGTTACTCCAAAAGAATGCTTCAATCTAGGAGAACTAAACTTTGGCATCCAAGTGGGATTGGTGTACTGATCATTACTTGAAAGTATCATGACGATTGGATGAAAAAATATATGTTGAGATTTCAGGAGACTCTAGTGTGTTGGAAGTTTGGCAACCCCTTTCAGTATAAGTGTTATTCGCCAGTCCCAGCTTTAGGATACAAGAGGAAACAAACCTTAGAGATAGAACGTAGAACTACTTTATTGTGTCAAGTTTCAAGAAGCTAGCACAAACCGTGTTTGATTTAGAGTTCTAACTGCATCTGTCAATATAGGAGAAAACAGAGTGAAAACTAAAAATTCAAACTGTTACTGCAAACGAATGCTTCAACCTAGGAGAACGAAACTTGAACATCCACGTTTTATTGCTGTACTGCTGATTACTTGAAATCATCATGAAGGTCGGAAAAAAAAATATGTTGAGATTTCAGGAGACTGTAGTATTTTGGCAGCCTAAACAACGCCTTTCATTGAATGTGTCTTTCGTCAGTCTCTACTTAGGTCTACATCCAAAGGAAACAAAAAATAAAAATAGAATGTCGAACTTCTTTACTGTTTCAAGTTTCAAGAAGCTAGCACAAACCGTGTTTGATTTAGAGTTCGAACTACATTTGTCAATATAGGAGAAAACAGAGTGAAACCTAAAAATTCAAACTGTTACTCCAAAAGAATGCTTCAATCTAGGAGAACTAAACTTTGGCATCCAAGTGGGATTGGTGTACTGATCATTACTTGAAAGTATCATGAAGATTGGATGAAAAAATATATGGTGAGATTTCAGGAGACTCTAGTGTGTTGGAAGTTTGGCAACCCCTTTCAGTATAAGTGTTATTCGCCAGTCCCAGCTTTAGGATACAAGAGGAAACAAACCTTAGAGATAGAACGTAGAACTACTTTATTGTGTCAAGTTTCAAGAAGCTAGCACAAACCATGTTTGATTTAGAGTACGAACTGCATCTGTCAATATAGGAGAAAACAGAGAGAAAACTAAAATTTCAAACTGTTACTGCAAACGAATGCTTCAACCTAGGAGAACGAACCTTGAACATCCACGTTTTATTGGTGTACTGCTCATTACTTGAAATTATCATGAAGGTCGGAAAAAAATATGTTGAGATTTCAGGAGACTGTAGTATTTTGGCAGCCTAACAACGCCTTTCATTGAATGTGTCTTTCGTCAGTCTCTGGTTAGGTCTACATCCAGAGGAAACAAAAAATAAAAATAGAATGTAGAACTACTTTACTGTTTCAAGTTTCAAGAAGCTAGCACAAACCGTGTTTGATTTAGAGTTCGAACTACATTTGTCAATATAGGAGAAAACAGAGTGAAACCTAAAAATTCAAACTGTTACTCCAAAAGAATGCTTCAGTCTAGGAGAACTAAACTTTGGCATCCAAGTGGGATTGGTGTACTGATCATTACTTGAAAGTATAATGACGATTAGATGAAAAAATATATGTTGAGATTTCAGGAGACTCTAGTGTGTTGGAAGGTTGGCAACCCCTTTCAGTATAAGTGTTATTCGCCAGTCCCAGCTTTAGGATACAAGAGGAAACAAACCTTAGAGATAGAACGTAGAACTACTTTATTGTGTCAAGTTTCAAGAAGCTAGCACAAACCGTGTGTGATTTAGAGTTCTAACTGCATCTGTCAATATAGGAGAAAACAGAGTGAAACCTATAATTTCTAACTGTTGCTGCAAACGAATGCTACAACCTCGAAGAACAAAACTTGGGCATCCACGTTTGATTGGTGTACTGATCAATACTTGAAAGAATCATGAAGATTGGATGAAAAGATATATGTTGAGATTTCAGGAGACGGTAGTTTTTTGGAAGCTTAACAACACCTTTCATTGAAAGTGTTATTCGCCAGTCTCTGCTTAAGGCTACATCAAGAGGAAACAAACCTAAGAGATAGAACGTAGAACTACTTTATTGTGTCAAGTTTCAAGAAGCTAGCACAAACCATGTTTGATTTAGAGTTCGAACTGCATCTGTCAATATAGGAGAAAACAGAGTGAAAAGTAAAAATTCAAACTGTTACTGCAAACGAATGCTTCAACCTAGGAGAACGAAACTTGAACATCCACGTTTTATTGGTTTACTGCTCATTACTTGAAATGATCATAAAGGTCGGAAAAAAAAATATGTTGAGATTTCAGGAGACTGTAGTATTTTGGCAGCCTAACAACGCCTTTCATTGAATGTGTCTTTCGTCAGTCTCTGCTTAGGTCTACATCCAGAGGAAACAAAAAATCAAAATAGAATGTAGAACTACTTTACTGTTTCAAGTTTCAAGAAGCTAGCACAAACCGTGTTTGATTTAGAGTTCGAACTACATTTGTCAATATAGGAGAAAACAGAGTGAAACCTAAAAATTCAAACTGTTACTCCAAAAGAATGCTTCAATCTAGGAGAACTAAACTTTGGCATCCAAGTGGGATTGGTGTACTGATCATTACTTGAAGGTATCATGAAGATTGGATGAAAAAATATATGTTGAGATTTCAGGAGACTCTAGTGTGTTGGAAGTTTGGCAACCCCTTTCAGTATAAGTGTTATTCGCCAGTCCCAGCTTTAGGATACAAGGGGAAACAAACCTTAGAGATAGAACATAGAACTACTTTATTGTGTCAAGTTTCAAGAAGCTAGCACAAACCGTGTTTGATTTAGAGTTCTAACTGCATCTGTCAATATAGGAGAAAACAGAGTGAAACCTATAATTTCTAACTGTTCCTGCAAACGAATGCTACAACCTAGAAGAACAAAACTTGGGCATCCACGTTTGATTGGTGTACTGATCAATACTTGAAAGAATCATGAAGATTGGATGAAAAAATATATGTTGAGATTTCAGGAGACGGTAGTTTTTTGGAAGCTTAACAACGCCTTTCATTGAAAGTGTTATTCGCCAGTCTCTGCTTAAGGCTACATCAAGAGGAAACAAACCTTAGAGATAGAATGTAGAACTACTTTATTGTGTCAAGTTTCAAGAAGCTAGCACAAACCATGTTTGATTTAGAGTTCGAACTGCATCTATCAATATAGGAGAAAACAGAGTGAAAACTAAAAATTCAAACTGTTCCCCAAACGAATGCTTCAAACTAGGAGAACGAAACTTGAACATCCACGTTTTATTGGTGTACTGCTGATTACATAAAATTATCATGAAGGTCGGAAAAAAAATATGTTGAGATTTCAGGAGACTGTAGTATTTTGGCAGCCTAACAACGCCTTTCATTGAATGTGTCTTTCGTCAGTCTCCGCTTAGGTCTACATCCAGAGGAAACAAAAAATAAAAATAGAATGTAGAACTACTTTACTGTTTCAAGTTTCAAGAAGCTAGCACAAACCGTGTTTGATTTAGAGTTCGAACTACATTTGTCAATATAGGAGAAAACAGAGTGAAACCTAAAAATTCAAACTGTTACTCCAAAAGAATGCTTCAATCTAGGAGAACTAAACTTTGGCATCCAAGTGGGATTGGTGTACTGATCATTACTTGAAAGTATCATGAAGATTGGATGAAAAAATATATGTTGAGATTTCAGGAGACTCTAGTGTGTTGGAAGTTTGGCAACCCCTTTCAGTATAAGTGTTATTCGCCAGTCCCAGCTTTAGGATACAAGAGGAAACAAACCTTAGAGATAGAACATAGAACTACTTTATTGTGTCAAGTTTCAAGAAGCTAGCACAAACCGTGTTTGATTTAGAGTTCTAACTGCATCTGTCAATATAGGAGAAAACAGAGTGAAACCTATAATTTCTAACTGTTCCTGCAAACGAATGCTACAACCTAGAAGAACAAAACTTGGGCATCCACGTTTGATTGGTGTACTGATCAATACTTGAAAGAATCATGAAGATTGGATGAAAAAATATATGTTGAGATTTCAGGAGACGGTAGTTTTTTGGAAGCTTAACAACGCCTTTCATTGAAAGTGTTATTCGCCAGTCTCTGCTTAAGGCTACATCAAGAGGAAACAAACCTTAGAGATAGAATGTAGAACTACTTTATTGTGTCAAGTTTCAAGAAGCTAGCACAAACCATGTTTGATTTAGAGTTCGAACTGCATCTGTCAATATAGGAGAAAACAGAGTGAAAACTAAAAATTCAAACTGTTCCTCCAAACGAATGCTTCAAACTAGGAGAACGAAACTTGAACATCCACGTTTTATTGGTGTACTGCTGATTACATAAAATTATCATGAAGGTCGGAAAAAAAATATGTTGAGATTTCAGGAGACTGTAGTATTTTGGCAGCCTAACAACGCCTTTCATTGAATGTGTCTTTCGTCAGTCTCCGCTTAGGTCTACATCCAGAGGAAACAAAAAATAAAAATAGAATGTAGAACTACTTTACTGTTTCAAGTTTCAAGAAGCTAGCACAAACCGTGTTTGATTTAGAGTTCGAACTACATTTGTCAATATAGGAGAAAACAGAGTGAAACCTATAATTTCTAACTGTTCCTGCAAACGAATGCTACAACCTAGAAGAACAAAACTTGGGCATCCACGTTTGATTGGTGTACTGATCAATACTTGAAAGAATCATGAAGATTGGATGAAAAGATATATGTTGAGATTTCAGGAGACGGTAGTTTTTTGGAAGCTTAACAACGCCTTTCATTGAAAGTGTTATTCGCCAGTCTCTGCTTAAGGCTACATCAAGAGGAAACAAACCTTAGAGATAGAACGTAGAGCTACTTTATTGTGTCAAGTTTCAAGAAGCTAGCACAAACCATGTTTGATTTAGAGTTCGAACTGCATCTGTCAATATAGGAGAAAACAGAGTGAAACCTATAATTTCTAACTGTTCCTGCAAACGAATGCTACAACCTCGAAGAACAAAACTTGGGCATCCACGTTTGATTGGTGTACTGATCAATACTTGAAAGAATCATGAAGATTGGATGAAAAGATATATGTTGAGATTTCAGGAGACGGTAGTTTTTTGGAAGCTTAACAACGCCTTTCATTGAAAGTGTTATTCGCCAGTCTCTGCTTAAGGCTAAATCAAGAGGAAACAAACCTTAGAGATAGAATGTAGAACTACTTTATTGTGTCAAGTTTCAAGAAGCTAGCACAAACCATGTTTGATTTAGAGTTCGAACTGCATCTGTCAATATAGGAGAAAACTGAGTGAAAACTAAAAATTCAAACTGTTACTGCAAACGAAGGATTCAAGCTAGGAGAACGAAACTTGAAAATCCACGTTTTATTGGTGTACTGCTGATTACATGAAATTATCATGAAGGTCGGAAAAAAAAATATGTTGAGATTTCAGGAGACTGTAGTATTTTGGCAGCCTAACAACGCCTTTCATTGAATGTGTCTTTCGTCAGTCTCTGCTTAGGTCTACATCCAGAGGAAACAAAAAATCAAAATAGAATGTAGAACTACTTTACTGTTTCAAGTTTCAAGAAGCTAGCACAAACCGTGTTTGATTTAGAGTTCGAACTACATTTGTCAATATAGGAGAAAACAGAGTGAAACCTAAAAATTCAAACTGTTACTCCAAAAGAATGCTTCAATCTAGGAGAACTAAACTTTGGCATCCAAGTGGGATTGGTGTACTGATCATTACTTGAAAGTATCATGAAGATTGGATGAAAAAAATATATGTTGAGATTTCAGGAGACTCTAGTGTGTTGGAAGTTTGGCAACCCCTTTCAGTATCAGTGTTATTCGCCAGTCCCAGCTTTAGGATACAAGAGGAAACAAACCTTAGAGATAGAACGTAGAACTACTTTATTGTGTCAAGTTTCAAGAAGCTAGCACAAACCGTGTTTGATTTAGAGTTCTAACTGCATCTGTCAATATAGGAGAAAACAGAGTGAAACCTATAATTTCTAACTGTTCCTGCAAACGAATGCTACAACCTAGAAGAACAAAACTTGGGCATCCACGTTTGATTGGTGTACTGATCAATACTTGAAAGAATCATGAAGATTGGATGAAAAAATATATGTTGAGATTTCAGGAGACGGTAGTTTTTTGGAAGCTTAACAACGCCTTTCATTGAAAGTGTTATTCGCCAGTCTCTGCTTAAGGCTACATCAAGAGGAAACAAACCTTAGAGATAGAATGTAGAACTACTTTATTGTGTCAAGTTTCAAGAAGCTAGCACAAACCATGTTTGATTTAGAGTTCGAACTGCATCTGTCAATATAGGAGAAAACAGATTGAAAACTAAAAATTCAAACTGTTCCTGCAAACGAATGTTTCAAGCTAGGAGAACGAAACTTGAACATCCACGTTTTATTGGTGTACTGCTGATTACATGAAATTATCATGAAGGTCGGAAAAAAAATATGTTGAGATTTCAGGAGACTGTAGTATTTTGTCAGACTAACAACGCCTTTCATTGAATGTGTCTTTCGTCAGTCTCCACTTAGGTCTACATCCAGAGGAAACAAAAAATAAAAATAGAATGTAGAACTACTTTACTGTTTCAAGTTTCAAGAAGCTAGCACAAACCTTGTTTGATTTAGAGTTCGAACTACGTTTGTCAATATAGGAGAAAACAGAGTGAAACCTATAATTTCTAACTGTTCCTGCAAACGAATGCTACAACCTAGAAGAACAAAACTTGGGCATCCACGTTTGATTGGTGTACTGATCAATACTTGAAAGAATCATGAAGATTGGATGAAAAGATATATGTTGAGATTTCAGGAGACAGTAGTTTTTTGGAAGCTTAACAACGCCTTTCATTGAAAGTGTTATTCGCCAGTCTCTGCTTAAGGCTACATCAAGAGGAAACAAACCTTAGAGATAGAACGTAGAACTACTTTATTGTGTCAAGTTTCAAGAAGCTAGCACAAACCATGTTTGATTTAGAGTTCGAACTGCATCTGTCAATATAGGAGAAAACAGAGTGAAAACTAAAAATTCAAACTGTTCCTGCAAACGAATGCTTCAAGCTAGGAGAACGAAACTTGAACATCCACGTTTTATTGGTGTACTGCTGATTACATGAAATTATCATGAAGGTCGGAAAAAAAATATGTTGAGATTTCAGGAGACTGTAGTATTTTGGCAGCCTAACAACTCCTTTCATTGAATGTGTCTTTCGTCAGTCTCCGCTTAGGTCTACATCCAGAGGAAACAAAAAATAAAAATAGAATGTAGAACTACTTTACTGTTTCAAGTTTCAAGAAGCTAGCACAAACCGTGTTTGATTTAGAGTTCGAACTACATCTGTCAATATAGGAGAAAACAGAGTGAAACCTAAAAATTCAAACTGTTACTCCAAAAGAATGCTTCAATCTAGGAGAACTAAACTTTGGTATCCAAGTGGGATTGGTGTACTGATCATTACTGAAAGTATCATGAAGATTGGATGAAAAAATATATGTTGAGATTTCAGGAGACTCTAGTGTGTTGGAAGTTTGGAAACCCCTTTCAGTATAAGTGTTATTCGCCAGTCCCAGCTTTAGGATACAAGAGGAAAAAAACCTTAGAGATAGACCGTAGAACTACTTTATTGTGTCAAGTTTCAAGAAGCTAGCACAAACCGTGTTTGATTTAGAGTTCGAACTGCATCTGTCAATATGGGAGAAAACAGAGTGAAAACTAAAAATTCAAACTGTTACTGCAAACGAATGCTTCAAGCTAGGAGAACGAAACTTGAACATCCACGTTTTATTGGTGTACTGCTCATTACTTGAAATGATCATGAAGGTCGGAAAAAAAAAATATGTTGAGATTTCAGGAGACTGTAGTATTTTGGCAGCCTAACAACGCCTTTCATTGAATGTGTCTTTTGTCAGTCTCTGCTTAGGTCTACATCCAGAGGAAAAAAAAATAAAAATAGAATGTAGAACTACTTTACTGTTTCAAGTTTCAAGAAGCTAGCACAAACCGTGTTTGATTTAGAGTTCAAACTACATTTGTCAATATAGGAGAAAACAGAGTGAAACCTAAAAATTCAAACTGTTACTCCAAAAGAATGCTTCAATTTAGGAGAACTAAACTTTGGCATCCAAGTGGGATTGGTGTACTGATCATTACTTGAAAGTATCATGAAGATTGGATGAAAACATATATGTTGAGATTTCAGGAGACTCTAGTGTGTTGGAAGTTTGGCAACCCCTTTCAGTATAAGTGTTATTCGCCAGTCCCAGCTTTAGGATACAAGAGGAAACAAACCTTAGAGATAGAACGTAGAACTACTTTATTGTGTCAAGTTTCAAGAAGCTAGCACAAACCGTGTTTGATTTAGAGTTCGAACTGCATCTGTCAATATGGGAGAAAACAGAGTGAAAACTAAAAATTCAAACTGTTACTGCAAACGAATGCTTCAAGCTAGGAGAACGAAACTTGAACATCCACGTTTTATTGGTGTACTGCTCATTACTTGAAATGATCATGAAGGTCGGAAAAAAAAATATGTTGAGATTTCAGGAGACTGTAGTATTTTGGCAGCCTAACAACGCCTTTCATTGAATGTGTCTTTTGTCAGTCTCTGCTTAGGTCTACATCCAGAGGAAACAAAAAATCAAAATAGAATGTAGAACTACTTTACTGTTTCAAGTTTCAAGAGCTAGCACAAACCGTGTTTGATTTAGAGTTCGAACTACATTTGTCAATATAGGAGAAAACAGAGTGAAACCAAAAATTCAAACTGTTACTCCAAAAGAATGCTTCAATCTAGGAGAACTAAACTTTGGCATCCAAGTGGGATTGGTGTACTGATCATTACTTGAAAGTATCATGAAGATTGGATGAAAAAATATATGTTGAGATTTCAGGAGACTCTAGTGTGTTGGAAGTTTGGCAACCCCTTTCAGTATCAGTGTTATTCGCCAGTCCCAGCTTTAGGATACAAGAGGAAACAAACCTTAGAGATAGAACGTAGAACTACTTTATTGTGTCAAGTTTCAAGAAGCTAGCACAAACCGTGTTTTATTTAGAGTTCTAACTGCATCTGTCAATATAGGAGAAAACAGAGTGAAACCTATAATTTCTAACTGTTCCTGCAAACGAATGCTACAACCTAGAAGAACAAAACTTGGGCATCCACGTTTGATTGGTGTACTGATCAATACTTGAAAGAATCATGAAGATTGGATGAAAAGATATATGTTGAGATTTCAGGAGACGGTAGTTTTTTGGAAGCTTAACAATGCCTTTCATTGAAAGTGTTATTCGCCAGTCTCTGCTTAAGGCTACATCAAGAGGAAACAAACCTTAGAGATAGAACGTAGAACTACTTTATTGTGTCAAGTTTCAAGAAGCTAGCACAAACCATGTTTGATTTAGAGTTCGAACTGCATCTGTCAATATAGGAGAAAAGAGAGTGAAAACTAAAAATTCAAACTGTTCCTGCAAACGAATGCTTCAAGCTAGAAGAACGAAACTTGAACATCCACGTTTTATTGGTGTACTGCTGATTACATGAAATTATCATGAAGGTCGGAAAAAAAATATGTTGAGATTTCAGGAGACTGTAGTATTTTGGCAGCCTAACAACTCCTTTCATTGAATGTGTCTTTCGTCAGTCTCCGCTTAGGTCTACATCCAGAGGAAACAAAAAATAAAAATAGAATGTAGAACTACTTTACTGTTTCAAGTTTCAAGAAGCTAGCACAAACCGTGTTTGATTTAGAGTTCGAACTACATTTGTCAATATAGGAGAAAACAGAGTGAAACCTAAAAATTCAAACTGTTACTCCAAAAGAATGCTTCAATCTAGGAGAACTAAACTTTGGCATCCAAGTGGGATTGGTGTACTGATCATTACTGAAAGTATCATGAAGATTGGATGAAAAAATATATGTTGAGATTTCAGGAGACTCTAGTGTGTTGGAAGTTTGGAAATCCCTTTCAGTATAAGTGTTATTCGCCAGTCCCAGCTTTAGGATACAAGAGGAAAAAAACCTTAGAGATAGAACGTAGAACTACTTTATTGTGTCAAGTTTCAAGAAGCTAGCACAAACCGTGTTTGATTTAGAGTTCGAACTGCATCTGTCAATATGGGAGAAAACAGAGTGAAAACTAAAAATTCAAACTGTTACTGCAAACGAATGCTTCAAGCTAGGAGAACGAAACTTGAACATCCACGTTTTATTGGTGTACTGCTCATTACTTGAAATGATCATGAAGGTCGGAAAAAAAAATATGTTGAGATTTCAGGAGACTGTAGTATTTTGGCAGCCTAACAACGCCTTTCATTGAATGTGTCTTTTGTCAGTCTCTGCTTAGGTCTACATCCAGAGGAAAAAAAAATAAAAATAGAATGTAGAACTACTTTACTGTTTCAAGTTTCAAGAAGCTAGCACAAACCGTGTTTGATTTAGAGTTCAAACTACATTTGTCAATATAGGAGAAAACAGAGTGAAACCTAAAAATTCAAACTGTTACTCCAAAAGAATGCTTCAATATAGGAGAACTAAACTTTGGCATCCAAGTGGGATTGGTGTACTGATCATTACTTGAAAGTATCATGAAGATTGGATGAAAACATATATGTTGAGATTTCAGGAGACTCTAGTGTGTTGGAAGTTTGGCAACCCCTTTCAGTATAAGTGTTATTCGCCAGTCCCAGCTTTAGGATACAAGAGGAAACAAACCTTAGAGATAGAACGTAGAACTACTTTATTGTGTCAAGTTTCAAGAAGCTAGCACAAACCGTGTTTGATTTAGAGTTCGAAATGCATCTGTCAATATGGGAGAAAACAGAGTGAAAACTAAAAATTCAAACTGTTACTGCAAACGAATGCTTCAATCTAGGAGAACGAAACTTGAACATCCACGTTTTATTGGTGTACTGCTCATTACTTGAAATGATCATGAAGGTCGGAAAAAAAATATGTTGAGATTTCAGGAGACTGTAGTATTTTGGCAGCCTAACAATGCCTTTCATTGAATGTGTCTTTTGTCAGTCTCTGCTTAGGTCTACATCCAGAGGAAACAAAAAATCAAAATAGAATGTAGAACTACTTTACTGTTTCAAGTTTCAAGAGCTAGCACAAACCGTGTTTGATTTAGAGTTCGAACTACATTTGTCAATATAGGAGAAAACAGAGTGAAACCTAAAAATTCAAACTGTTACTCCAAAAGAATGCTTCAATCTAGGAGAACTAAACTTTGGCATCCAAGTGGGATTGGTGTACTGATCATTACTTGAAAGTATCATGAAGATTGGATGAAAAAATATATGTTGAGATTTCAGGAGACTCTAGTGTGTTGGAAGTTTGGCAACCCCTTTCAGTATCAGTGTTATTCGCCAGTCCCAGCTTTAGGATACAAGAGGAAACAAACCTTAGAGATAGAACGTAGAACTACTTTATTGTGTCAAGTTTCAAGAAGCTAGCACAAACCGTGTTTTATTTAGAGTTCTAACTGCATCTGTCAATATAGGAGAAAACAGAGTGAAACCTATAATTTCTAACTGTTCCTGCAAACGAATGCTACAACCTAGAAGAACAAAACTTGGGCATCCACGTTTGATTGGTGTACTGATCAATACGTGAAAGAATCATGAAGATTGGATGAAAAAATATATGTTGAGATTTCAGGAGACGGTAGTTTTTTGGAAGCTTAACAACGCATTTCATTGAAAGTGTTATTCGCCAGTCTCTGCTTAAGGCTACATCAAGAGGAAACAAACCTTGAGATAGAACGTAGAACTACTTTTTTGGGTCAAGTTTCAAGAAGCTAGCACAAACCATGTTTGATTTAGAGTTCGAACTGCATCTGTCAATATAGGAGAAAACAGAGTGAAATCTAAAAATTCAAACTGTTACTGCAAACGAATGCTTCAATCTAGGAGAACTAAACTTTGGCATCCAAGTGGGATTGGTGTACTGATCATTACTGAAAGTATCATGAAGATTGGATGAAAAAATATATGTTGAGATTTCAGGAGACTCTAGTGTGTTGGAAGTTTGGAAATCCCTTTCAGTATAAGTGTTATACGCCAGTCCCAGCTTTAGGATACAAGAGGAAAAAAACCTTAGAGATAGAACGTAGAACTACTTTATTGTGTCAAGTTTCAAGAAGCTAGCACAAACCGTGTTTGATTTAGAGTTCGAACTGCATCTGTCAATATGGGAGAAAACAGAGTGAAAACTAAAAATTCAAACTGTTACTGCAAACGAATGCTTCAAGCTAGGAGAACGAAACTTGAACATCCACGTTTTATTGGTGTACTGCTCATTACTTGAAATGATCATGAAGGTCGGAAAAAAAAATATGTTGAGATTTCAGGAGACTGTAGTATTTTGGCAGCCTAACAACGCCTTTCATTGAATGTGTCTTTTGTCAGTCTCTGCTTAGGTCTACATCCAGAGGAAACAAAAAATCAAAATAGAATGTAGAACTACTTTACTGTTTCAAATTTCAAGAGCTAGCACAAACCGTGTTTGATTTAGAGTTCGAACTACATTTGTCAATATAGGAGAAAACAGAGTGAAACCTAAAAATTCAAACTGTTACTCCAAAAGAATGCTTCAATCTAGGAGAACTAAACTTTGGCATCCAAGTGGGATTGGTGTACTGATCATTACTTGAAAGTATCATGAAGATTGGATGAAAAAATATATGTTGAGATTTCAGGAGACTCTAGTGTGTTGGAAGTTTGGCAACCCCTTTCAGTATCAGTGTTATTCGCCAGTCCCAGCTTTAGGATACAAGAGGAAACAAACCTTAGAGATAGAACATAGAACTACTTTATTGTGTCAAGTTTCAAGAAGCTAGCACAAACCGTGTTTGATTTAGAGTTCTAACTGCATCTGTCAATATAGGAGAAAACAGAGTGAAACCTATAATTTCTAACTGTTCCTGCAAACGAATGCTACAACCTAGAAGAACAAAACTTGGGCATCCACGTTTGATTGGTGTACTGATCAATACTTGAAAGAATCATGAAGATTGGATGAAAAGATATATGTTGAGATTTCAGGAGACGGTAGTTTTTTGGAAGCTTAACAATGCCTTTCATTGAAAGTGTTATTCGCCAGTCTCTGCTTAAGGCTACATCAAGAGGAAACAAACCTTAGAGATAGAATGTAGAACTACTTTATTGTGTCAAGTTTCAAGAAGCTAGCACAAACCATGTTTGATTTAGAGTTCGAACTGCATCTGTCAATATAGGAGAAAACAGAGTGAAAACTAAAAATTCAAACTGTTCCTGCAAACGAATGCTTCAAGCTAGGAGAACGAAACTTGAACATCCACGTTTTATTGGTGTACTGCTGATTACATGAAATTATCATGAAGGTCGGAAAAAAAATATGTTGAGATTTCAGGAGACTGTAGTATTTTGGCAGCCTAACAACTCCTTTCATTGAATGTGTCTTTCGTCAGTCTCCGCTTAGGTCTACATCCAGAGGAAACAAAAAATAAAAATAGAATGTAGAACTACTTTACTGTTTCAAGTTTCAAGAAGCTAGCACAAACCGTGTTTGATTTAGAGTTCGAACTACATTTGTCAATATAGGAGAAAACAGAGTGAAACCTAAAAATTCAAACTGTTACTCCAAAAGAATGCTTCAATCTAGGAGAACTAAACTTTGGCATCCAAGTGGGATTGGTGTACTGATCATTACTGAAAGTATCATGAAGATTGGATGAAAAAATATATGTTGAGATTTCAGGAGACTCTAGTGTGTTGGAAGTTTGGAAACCCCTTTCAGTATAAGTGTTATTCGCCAGTCCCAGCTTTAGGATACAAGAGGAAAAAAACCTTAGAGATAGAACGTAGAACTACTTTATTGTGTCAAGTTTCAAGAAGCTAGCACAAACCGTGTTTGATTTAGAGTTCGAACTGCATCTGTCAATATGGGAGAAAACAGAGTGAAAACTAAAAATTCAAACTGTTACTGCAAACGAATGCTTCAAGCTAGGAGAACGAAACTTGAACATCCACGTTTTATTGGTGTACTGCTCATTACTTGAAATGATCATGAAGGTCGGAAAAAAAAATATGTTGAGATTTCAGGAGACTGTAGTATTTTGGCAGCCTAACAACGCCTTTCATTGAATGTGTCTTTTGTCAGTCTCTGCTTAGGTCTACATCCAGAGGAAAAAAAAATAAAAATAGAATGTAGAACTACTTTACTGTTTCAAGTTTCAAGAAGCTAGCACAAACCGTGTTTGATTTAGAGTTCAAACTACATTTGTCAATATAGGAGAAAACAGAGTGTAACCTAAAAATTCAAACTGTTACTCCAAAAGAATGCTTCAATTTAGGAGAACTAAACTTTGGCATCCAAGTGGGATTGGTGTACTGATCATTACTTGAAAGTATCATGAAGATTGGATGAAAACATATATGTTGAGATTTCAGGAGACTCTAGTGTGTTGGAAGTTTGGCAACCCCTTTCAGTATAAGTGTTATTCGCCAGTCCCAGCTTTAGGATACAAGAGGAAACAAACCTTAGAGATAGAACGTAGAACTACTTTATTGTGTCAAGTTTCAAGAAGCTAGCAAACCGTGTTTGATTTAGAGTTCGAACTGCATCTGTCAATATGGGAGAAAACAGAGTGAAAACTAAAAATTCAAACTGTTACTGCAAACGAATGCTTCAAGCTAGGAGAACGAAACTTGAACATCCACGTTTTATTGGTGTACTGCTCATTACTTGAAATGATCATGAAGGTCGGAAAAAAAAATATGTTGAAATTTCAGGAGACTGTAGTATTTTGGCAGCCTAACAACGCCTTTCATTGAGTGTGTCTTTTGTCAGTCTCTGCTTAGGTCTACATCCAGAGGAAACAAAAAATCAAAATAGAATGTAGAACTACTTTACTGTTTCAAGTTTCAAGAGCTAGCACAAACCGTGTTTGATTTAGAGTTCGAACTACATTTGTCAATATAGGAGAAAACAGAGTGAAACCTAAAAATTCAAACTGTTACTCCAAAAGAATGCTTCAATCTAGGAGAACTAAACTTTGGCATCCAAGTGGGATTGGTGTACTGATCATTACTTGAAAGTATCATGAAGATTGGATGAAAAAATATATGTTGAGATTTCAGGAGACTCTAGTGTGTTGGAAGTTTGGCAACCCCTTTCAGTATCAGTGTTATTCGCCAGTCCCAGCTTTAGGATACAAGAGGAAACAAACCTTAGAGATAGAACGTAGAACTACTTTATTGTGTCAAGTTTCAAGAAGCTAGCACAAACCGTGTTTTATTTAGAGTTCTAACTGCATCTGTCAATATAGGAGAAAACAGAGTGAAACCTATAATTTCTAACTGTTCCTGCAAACGAATGCTACAACCTAGAAGAACAAAACTTGGGCATCCACGTTTGATTGGTGTACTGATCAATACGTGAAAGAATCATGAAGATTGGATGAAAAAATATATGTTGAGATTTCAGGAGACGGTAGTTTTTTGGAAGCTTAACAACGCATTTCATTGAAAGTGTTATTCGCCAGTCTCTGCTTAAGGCTACATCAAGAGGAAACAAACCTTGAGATAGAACGTAGAACTACTTTTTTGGGTCAAGTTTCAAGAAGCTAGCACAAACCATGTTTGATTTAGAGTTCGAACTGCATCTGTCAATATAGGAGAAAACAGAGTGAAATCTAAAAATTCAAACTGTTACTGCAAACGAATGCTTCAATCTAGGAGAACTAAACTTTGGCATCCAAGTGGGATTGGTGTACTGATCATTACTGAAAGTATCATGAAGATTGGATGAAAAAATATATGTTGAGATTTCAGGAGACTCTAGTGTGTTGGAAGTTTGGAAACCCCTTTCAGTATAAGTGTTATACGCCAGTCCGAGCTTTAGGATACAAGAGGAAAAAAACCTTAGAGATAGAACGTAGAACTACTTTATTGTGTCAAGTTTCAAGAAGCTAGCACAAACCGTGTTTGATTTAGAGTTCGAACTGCATCTGTCAATATGGGAGAAAACAGAGTGAAAACTAAAAATTCAAACTGTTACTGCAATCGAATGCTTCAAGCTAGGAGAACGAAACTTGAACATCCACGTTTTATTGGTGTACTGCTCATTACTTGAAATGATCATGAAGGTCGGAAAAAAAAAATATGTTGAGATTTCAGGAGACTGTAGTATTTTGGCAGCCTAACAACGCCTTTCATTGAATGTGTCTTTTGTCAGTCTCTGCTTAGGTCTACATCCAGAGGAAAAAAAAATAAAAATAGAATGTAGAACTACTTTACTGTTTCAAGTTTCAAGAAGCTAGCACAAACCGTGTTTGATTTAGAGTTTGAACTACATTTGTCAATATAGGAGAAAACAGAGTGAAACCTAAAAATTCAAACTGTTACTCCAAAAGAATGCTTCAATTTAGGAGAACTAAACTTTGGCATCCAAGTGGGATTGGTGTACTGATCATTACTTGAAAGTATCATGAAGATTGGATGAAAACATATATGTTGAGATTTCAGGAGACTCTAGTGTGTTGGAAGTTTGGCAACCCCTTTCAGTATAAGTGTTATTCGCCAGTCCCAGCTTTAGGATACAAGAGGAAACAAACCTTAGAGATAGAACGTAGAACTACTTTATTGTGTCAAGTTTCAAGAAGCTAGCACAAACCGTGTTTGATTTAGAGTTCGAACTGCATCTGTCAATATGGGAGAAAACAGAGTGAAAACTAAAAATTCAAACTGTTACTGCAAACGAATGCTTCAAGCTAGGAGAACGAAACTTGAACATCCACGTTTTATTGGTGTACTGCTCATTACTTGAAATGATCATGAAGGTCGGAAAAAAAAATATGTTGAGATTTCAGGAGACTGTAGTATTTTGGCAGCCTAACAACGCCTTTCATTGAGTGTGTCTTTTGTCAGTCTCTGCTTAGGTCTACATCCAGAGGAAACAAAAAATCAAAATAGAATGTAGAACTACTTTACTGTTTCAAGTTTCAAGAGCTAGCACAAACCGTGTTTGATTTAGAGTTCGAACTACATTTGTCAATATAGGAGAAAACAGAGTGAAACCTAAAATTCAAACTGTTACTCCAAAAGAATGCTTCAATCTAGGAGAACTAAACTTGGGCATCCACGTTTGATTGGTGTACTGATCAATACGTGAAAGAATCATGAAGATTGGATGAAAAAATATATGTTGAGATTTCAGGAGACGGTAGTTTTTTGGAAGCTTAACAACGCCTTTCATTGAAAGTGTTATTCGCCAGTCTCTGCTTAAGGCTACATCAAGAGGAAACAAACCTTGAGATAGAACGTAGAACTACTTTTTTGGGTCAAGTTTCAAGAAGCTAGCACAAACCATGTTTGATTTAAAGTTCGAACTGCATCTGTCAATATAGGAGAAAACAGAGTGAAATCTAAAAATTCAAACTGTTACTGCAAACGAATGCTTCAACCTAGGAGAACGAAACTTCAACATCCACGTTTTATTCGTGTACTGCTGATTACATGAAATTATCATGAAGGTCGGAAAAAAAATATGTTGAGATTTCAGGAGACTGTATTATTTTGGCAGCCTAACAACGCCTTTCATTGAATGTGTCTTTCGTCAGTCTCTGCTTAGGTCTACATCCAGAGGAAACAAAAAATAAAAATAGAATGTAGAACTACTTTACTGTTTCAAGTTTCAAGAAGCTAGCACAAACCGTGTTTGATTTAGAGTTCGAACTACATTTGTCAATATAGGAGAAAACAGAGTGAAACCTAAAAATTCAAACTGTTACTCCAAAAGAATGCTTCAATCTAGGAGAACTAAACTTTGGCATCCAAGTGGGATTGGTGTACTGATCATTACTTGAAAGTATCATGAAGATTGGATGAAAAAATATATGTTGAGATTTCAGGAGACTCTAGTGTGTTAGAAGTTTGGCAACCCCTTTCAGTATAAGTGCTATTCGGCAGTCCCAGCTTTAGGATACAAGAGGAAACAAACCTTAGAGATAGAACGTAGAACTACTTTATTGTGTCAAGTTTCAAGAAGCTAGCACAAACCGTGTTTGATTTAGAGTTCTAACTGCATCTGTCAATATAGGAGAAAACAGAGTGAAACCTATAATTTCTAACTGTTCCTGCAAACGAATGCTACAACCTAGAAGAACAAAACTTGGGCATCCACGTTTGATTGGTGTACTGATCAATACGTGAAAGAATCATGAAGATTGGATGAAAAAATATATGTTGAGATTTCAGGAGACGGTAGTTTTTTGGAAGCTTAACAACGCCTTTCATTGAAAGTGTTATTCGCCAGTCTCTGCTTAAGGCTACATCAAGAGGAAACAAACCTTGAGATAGAACGTAGAACTACTTTTTTGGGTCAAGTTTCAAGAAGCTAGCACAAACCATGTTTGATTTAGAGTTCGAACTGCATCTGCCAATATAGGAGAAAACAGAGTGAAATCTAAAAATTCAAACTGTTACTGCAAAGGAATGCTTCAACCTAGGAGAACGAAACTTGAACATCCACGTTTTTTTCGTGTACTGCTGATTACATGAAATTATCATGAAGGTCGGAAAAAAAAAATATGTTGAGATTTCAGGAGACTGTAGTATTTTGGCAGTCTAACAACGCCTTTCATTGAATGTGTCTTTCGTGAGTCTCTGCTTAGGTCTACATCCAGAGGAAACAAAAAATAAAAATAGAATGTAGAACTACTTTACTGTTTCAAGTTTCAAGAAGCTAGCACAAACCGTGTTTGATTTAGAGTTCGAACTACATTTGTCAATATAGGAGAAAACAGAGTGAAACCTAAAAATTCAAACTGTTACTCCAAAAGAATGCTTCAATCTAGGAGAACTAAACTTTGGCATCCAAGTGGGATTGGTGTACTGATCATTACATGAAAGTATCATGAAGCTTGGTTGAAAAAATATATGTTGAGATTTCAGGAGACTCTAGTGTGTTGGAAGTTTGGCAACCCCTTTCAGTATAAGTGTTATTCGCCAGTCCCAGCTTTAGGATACAAGAGGAAACAAACCTTAGAGATAGAACGTAGAACTACTTTATTGTGTCAAGTTTCAAGAGCTAGCACAAACCGTGTTTGATTTAGAGTTCTAACTGCATCTGTCAATATAGGAGAAAACAGAGTGAAACCTATAATTTCTAACTGTTCCTGAAAACGAATGCTACAACCTAGAAGAACAAAACTTGGGCATCCACGTTTGATTGGTGTACTGATCAATACGTGAAAGAATCATGAAGATTGGATGAAGAAATATATGTTGAGATTTCAGGAGACGGTAGTTTTTTGGAAGCTTAACAACGCCTTTCATTGAAAGTGTTATTCGCCAGTCTCTGCTTAAGGCTACATCAAGAGGAAACAAACCTTAGAGATAGAACGTAGAATTACTTTATTGTGTCAAGTTTCAAGAAGCTAGTACAAACCATGTTTGATTTAGAGTTCGAACTGCATTTGTCAATATAGGAGAAAACAGAGTGAAAACTAAAAATTCAAACTGTTACTGCAAACGAATGCTGCAACCTAGGAGAATGAAACTTGAACATCCACGTTTTATTGGTGTACTGCTCATTACTTGAAATGATCATGAAGGTCGGAAAAAAATATGTTGAGATTTCAGGAGAATGTAGTATTTTGGCAGCCTAACAACGCCTTTCATTGAATGTGTCTTTCGTCAGTCTCTGCTTAGCTCTACATCCAGAGGAAACAAAAAATAAAAATGGAATGTAGAACTACTTTATTGTTTCAAGTTTCAAGAAGCTAGCACAAACCGTGTTTGATTTAGAGTTCGAACTACATTTGTCAATATAGGAGAAAACAGAGTGAAACCTAAAAATTCAAACTGTTACTCCAAAAGAATGCTTCAATCTAGGAGAACTAAACTTTGGCATCCAAGTGGGATTGGTGTACTGATCATTACATGAAATTATCATGAAGATTGGATGAAAAAATATATGTTGAGATTTCAGGAGACTCTAGTGTGTTGGAAGTTTGGCAACCCCTTTCAGTATAAGTGTTATTCGCCAGTCCCAGCTTTAGGATACAAGAGGAAACAAACCTTAGAGATAGAACGTAGAACTACTTTATTGTGTCAAGTTTCAAGAAGCTAGCACAAACCGTGTTTGATTTAGAGTTCTAACTGCATCTGTCAATATAGGAGAAAACAGAGTGAAACCTATAATTTCTAACTGTTCCTGAAAACGAATGCTACAACCTAGAAGAACAAAACTTGGGCATCCACGTTTGATTGGTGTACTGATCAATACTTGAAAGAATCATAAAGATTGGATGAAAAAATATATGTTTAGATTTCAGGAGACGGTAGTTTTTTGGAAGCTTAACAACGCCTTTCATTGAAAGTGTTATTCGCCAGTCTCTGCTTAAGGCTACATCAAGAGGAAACAAACCTTAGAGATAGAACGTAGAACTACTTTATTGTGTCAAGTTTCAAGAAGCTAGCACAAACCATGTTTGATTTAGAGTTCGAACTGCATCTGTCAATATAGGAGAAAACAGAGTGAAAACTAAAAATTCAAACTGTTACTGCAAACGAATGCTTCAAACTAGGAGAACAAAACTTGAACATCCACGTTTTATTGGTGTACTGCTCATTACTTGAAATGATCATGAAGTTCGGAAAAAAAAATATGTTGAGATTTCAGGAGACTGTAGTATTTTGGCAGCATAACAACGCCTTTCATTGAATGTGTCTTTCGTCAGTCTCTGCTTAGGTCTACATCCAGAGGAAACAAAAAATAAAAATAGAATGTAGAACTACTTTACTGTTTCAAGTTTCAAGAAGCTAGCACAAACCGTGTTTGATTTAGAGTTCGAACTACATTTGTCAATATAGGAGAAAACAGAGTGAAAGCTAAAAATTCAAACTGTTACTCCAAAAGAATGCTTCAATCTAGGAGAACTAAACTTTGGCATCCAAGTGGGATTGGTGTACTGATCATTACTTGAAAGTATCATGAAGATTGGATGAAAAAGTATATGGTGAGATTTCAGGAGACTCTAGTGGGTTGGAAGTTTGGCAACCCCTTTCAGTATCAGTGTTATTTGCCAGTCCCAGCTTTAGGATACAAGAGGAAACAAACCTTAGAGATAGAACGTAGAACTACTTTATTGTGTCAAGTTTCAAGAAGCTAGCACAAACCGTGTTTGATTTAGAGTTCTAACTGCATCTGTCAATATAGGAGAAAACAGAGTGAAACCTATAATTTCTAACTGTTCCTGCAAACGAATGCTACAACCTAGAAGAACAAAACTTGGGCATCCACGTTTGATTGGTGTACTGATCAATACTTGAAAGAATCATGAAGATTGGATGAAAAAATATATGTTGAGATTTCAGGAGACGGTAGTTTTTTGGAAGCTTAACAACGCCTTTCATTGAAAGTGTTATTCGCCAGTCTCTGCTTAAGGCTACATCAAGAGGAAACAAACCTTGAGATAGAACGTAGAACTACTTTTTTGGGTCAAGTTTCAAGAAGCTAGCACAAACCATGTTTGATTTAGAGTTCGAACTGCATCTGTCAATATAGGAGAAAAGAGAGTGAAATCTAAAAATTCAAACTGTTACTGCAAACGAATGCTTCAACCTAGGAGAACGAAACTTGAACATCCACGTTTTATTCGTGTACTGCTGATTACATGAAATTATCATGAAGGTCGGAAAAAAAAATATATTCAGATTTCAGGAGACTGTAGTATTTTGGCAGCCTAACAACGCCTTTCATTGAATGTGTCTTTCGTCAGTCTCTGCTTAGGTCTACATCCAGAGGAAACAAAAAATAAAAATAGAATGTAGAACTACTTTACTGTTTCAAGTTTCAAGAAGCTAGCACAAACCGTGTTTGATTTAGAGTTCGAACTACATTTGTCAATATAGGAGAAAACAGAGTGAAACCTAAAAATTCAAACTGTTACTCCAAAAGAATGCTTCAATCTAGGAGAACTAAACTTTGGCATCCAAGTGGGATTGGTGTACTGATCATTACTTGAAAGTATCATGAAGATTGGATGAAAAAATATATGTTGAGATGTCAGGAGACTCTAGTGTGTTGGAAGTTTGGCAACCCCTTTCAGTATAAGTGTTATTCGCCAGTCCCAGCTTTAGGATACAAGAGGAAACAAACCTTAGAGATAGAACGTAGAACTACTTTATTGTGTCAAGTTTCAAGAAGCTAGCACAAACCGTGTTTGATTTAGAGTTCTAACTGCATCTGTCAATATGGGAGAAAACAGAGTGAAACCTATAATTTCTATCTGTTCCTGCAAACGAATGCTACAACCTAGAAGAACAAAACTTGGGCATCCACATTTGATTGGTGTACTGATCAATACTTGAAAGAATCATGAAGATTGGATGAAGAAATATATGTTGAGATTTCAGGAGACGGTAGTTTTTTGGAAGCTTAACAACGCCTTTCATTGAAAGTGTTATTCGCCAGTCTCTGCTTAAGGCTACATCAAGAGGAAACAAACCTTAGAGATACAATGTAGAACTACTTTATTGTGTCAAGTTTCAAGAAGCTAGCACAAACCATGTTTGATTTAGAGTTCGAACTGCATCTGTCAATATAGGAGAAAACAGAGTGAAAACTAAAAATTCAAACTGTTACTGCAAACGAATGCTGCAACCTAGGAGAATGAAACTTGAACATCCACGTTTTATTGGTGTACTGCTCATTACTTGAAATGATCATGAAGGTCGGAAAAAAATATGTTGAGATTTCAGGAGACTGTAGTATTTTGGCAGCCTAACAACGCCTTTCATTGAATGTGTCTTTCGTCAGTCTCTGCTTAGCTCTACATCCAGAGGAAACAAAAAATAAAAATAGAATGTAGAACTACTTTATTGTTTCAAGTTTCAAGAAGCTAGCACAAACCGTGTTTGATTTAGAGTTCGAACTACATTTGTCAATATAGGAGAAAACAGAGTGAAACCTAAAAATTCAAACTGTTACTCCAAAAGAATGCTTCAATCTAGGAGAACTAAACTTTGGCATCCAAGTGGGATTGGTGTACTGATCATTACTTGAAAGTATCATGAAGATTGGATGAAAAAATATATGTTGAGATTTCAGGAGACGTTAGTGTGTTGGAAGTTTGGCAACCCCTTTCAGTATAAGTGTTATTCGCCAGTCCCAGCTTTAGGATACAAGAGGAAACAAACCTTAGAGATAGAACGTAGAACTACTTTATTGTGTCAAGTTTCAAGAAGCTAGCACAAACCGTGTTTGATTTAGAGTTCTAACTGCATCTGTCAATATAGGAGAAAACAGAGTGAAACCTATAATTTCTAACTGTTCCTGCAAACGAATGCTACAACCTAGAAGAACAAAACTTGGGCATCCACGTTTGATTGGTGTACTGATCAATACTTGAAAGAATCATGAAGATTGGATGAAAAAATATATGTTGAGATTTCAGGAGACGGTAGTTTTTTGGAAGCTTAACAACGCCTTTCATTGAAAGTGTTATTCGCCAGTCTCTGCTTAAGGCTACATCAAGAGGAAACAAACCTTGAGATAGAACGTAGAACTACTTTTTTGGGTCAAGTTTCAAGAAGCTAGCACAAACCATGTTTGATTTAGAGTTCGAACTGCATCTGTCAATATAGGAGAAAAGAGAGTGAAATCTAAAAATTCAAACTGTTACTGCAAACGAATGCTTCAACCTAGGAGAACGAAACTTGAACATCCACGTTTTATTCGTGTACTGCTGATTACATGAAATTATCATGAAGGTCGGAAAAAAAAATATGTTGAGATTTCAGGAGACTGTAGTATTTTGGCAGCCTAACAACGCCTTTCATTGAATGTGTCTTTCGTCAGTCTCTGCTTAGGTCTATATCCAGAGGAAACAAAAAATAAAAATAGAATGTAGAACTACTTTACTGTTTCAAGTTTCAAGAAGCTAGCACAAACCGTGTTTGATTTAGAGTTCGAACTACATTTGTCAATATAGGAGAAAACAGAGTGAAACCTAAAAATTCAAACTGTTACTCCAAAAGAATGCTTCAATCTAGGAGAACTAAACTTTGGCATCCAAGTGGGATTGGTGTACTGATCATTACTTGAAAGTATCATGAAGATTGGATGAAAAAATATATGTTGAGATTTCAGGAGACTCTAGTGTGTTGGAAGTTTGGCAACCCCTTTCAGTATAAGTGTTATTCGCCAGTCCCAGCTTTAGGATACAAGAGGAAACAAACCTTAGAGATAGAACGTAGAACTACTTTATTGTGTCAAGTTTCAAGAAGCTAGCACAAACCGTGTTTGATTTAGAGTTCTAACTGCATCTGTCAATATGGGAGAAAACAGAGTGAAACCTATAATTTCTATCTGTTCCTGCAAACGAATGCTACAACCTAGAAGAACAAAACTTGGGCATCCACGTTTGATTGGTGTACTGATCAATACTTGAAAGAATCATGAAGATTGGATGAAGAAATATATGTTGAGATTTCAGGAGACGGTAGTTTTTTGGAAGCTTAACAACGCCTTTCATTGAAAGTGTTATTCGCCAGTCTCTGCTTAAGGCTACATCAAGAGGAAACAAACCTTAGAGATAGAACGTAGAACTACTTTATTGTGTCAAGTTTCAAGAAGCTAGCACAAACCATGTTTGATTTAGAGTTCGAACTGCATCTGTCAATATAGGAGAAAACAGAGTGAAAACTAAAAATTCAAACTGTTCCTGCAAACGAATGCTTCAACCTAGGAGAACGAAACTTGAACATCCACGTTTTATTGGTGTACTGCTCATTACTTGAAATGATCATGAAGGTCGGAAATAAAAATATGTTGAGATTTCAGGAGACTGTTGTATTTTGGCAGCCTAACAACGCCTTTCATTGAATGTTTCTTTCGTCAGTCTCTGCTTAGGTCTACATCCAGAGGAAACAAAAAATAAAAATAGAATGTAGAACTACTTTACTGTTTCAAGTTTCAAGAAGCTAGCACAAACGGTGTTTGATTTAGAGTTCGAAATACATTTGTCAGTATAGGAGAAAACAGAGTGAAACCTAAAAATTCAAACTGTTACTCCAAAAGAATGCTTCAATCTAGGAGAACTAAACTTTGGCATCCAAGTGGGATTGGTGTACTGATCATTACTTGAAAGTATCATGAAGATTGGATGAAAAAATTTATGTTGAGATTTCAGGAGACTCTAGTGTGTTGGAAGGTTGGCAACCCCTTTCAGTATAAGTGTTATTCGCCAGTCCCAGCTTTAGGATACAAGAGGAAACAAACCTTAGAGATAGAACGTAGAACTACTTTATTGTGTCAAGTTTCAAGAAGCTAGCACAAACCGTGTTTGATTTAGAGTTCTAACTGCATCTGTCAATATAGGAGAAAACAGAGTGAAACCTATAATTTCTAACTGTTCCTGCAAACGAATGCTACAACCTAGAAGAACAAAACTTGGGCATCCACGTTTGATTGGTGTACTGATCAATGCTTGAAAGAATCATGAAGATTGGATGAAAAAATATATGTTGAGATTTCAGGAGACGGTAGTTTTTTGGAAGCTTAACAACGCCTTTCATTGAAAGTGTTATTCGCCAGTCTCTGCTTAAGGCTACATCAAGAGGAAACAAACCTTAGAGATAGAACGTAGAACTACTTTATTGTGTCAAGTTTCAGGAAGCTAGCACAAACCATGTTTGATTTAGAGTTCGAACTGCATCTGTCAATATAGGAGAAAAGAGAGTGAAAACTAAAAATTCAAACTGTTACTG